>NW_025782045.1:0-20183 GCF_021130785.1 Homalodisca vitripennis
CAACCATCCCGTCTATAGCATCTATAATCAGTGACAGTGAACAAATGCGATTGATCTCTGTAATCTCATTGTAATTCTATCTCTTCTTCACCGTGTCAATAACAACTATTGCGTTGTCAATCTGTATACGAGTCTATCACCAGACTCTACTTGCACTCTGCGACCCATTTCGTCATCAGTATCTATGATCAGTGACAGTGAACAATTACGATTGATCTCTGTAATCTCATTGTAATTCTATATCTTCACTGTGTCAATAACAACCATTGCGTTGTCAATCTGTATACGAGTCTATCTTTAGACTCTACTTGCACTCTGCCAACCATCCCGTCTTTAGCATCTATAATCAGTGACAGTGAACAATTACGATTGATCTCTGCAACCTCACTGTAGTCCTTTTTCTTTACTGTGTCAATAACAACCTTTGCGTTGTCAATTTGTATACGAGTCTATCACCAGACTCTACTTGTACTCTGCCAACCATCCCGTCTTTAGCATTTATAATCAGTGACAGTGAACAATTACGATTGATCTCTGTAATCTCATTGTAATTCTATCTTTTCACTGTGTCAATAACAACCATTGCGTTGTCAATCCGTATACGCGTCTATCACCAGACTCTACTTGCACTCTGCGAACCATTTCGTCATCAGCATCTATAATCAGTGACAGTGAACAATTACGATTGATCTCTGTTATCCCATTGTAATTCTATCTCTTCACTGTGTCAATAACAACCATTGCGTTTCATAAATTCCGTATAATACGCTAAACTTAGTTGTCTTCAAATGAAGTATCTAGTTTGAGTCATATTCATCATGGGCTTTTTATCCCCATTGTAAAGGTTGAAAGGCACCACCTGTTTTGACATCAGTAAATGATGGGAAGCGGTTTATCTATAGGCATATAACAGAAACAGTAGTTATCAGAAGC
Organism: Homalodisca vitripennis; assembly: GCF_021130785.1. NCBI lineage: Eukaryota > Metazoa > Arthropoda > Insecta > Hemiptera > Cicadellidae > Homalodisca > Homalodisca vitripennis. The sequence goes on from NW_025782045.1 coordinate 934, forward strand.
CACTCCTTGTATAGATCGAAGTACAATCAGGAGCCTGTAGTGGATGGAGGCAACTTAAAGGATGAACAGAGAGCACATGACAGTGGCCAGCTGGGAGTAGCCAAATAATGCCTTAGTCCCGATCTTCTGCGTCAATATCCCCCGCACCACCTGGGACAAGAAGTAGGACCAGTGGAATGGGCCCGGGATTGCTCCCTGAACTGTCGAATCCCAATAATACTCCCCCTCTTCCTTTAAACCATAAAATCAACTTTGAATAATTTAAATTAATACAAGTAAACAAGACGCAAAATGTTTTAGTTTTGTTTTTGGACAATTATCCAGCCATAATTTTTTGCGAATAAAATAATATAGAATTGGGTAAGTTCTTAAATATTAGGAACACACTCCAACAACGACTCCGTCATTACCATCTATAATCGGTGGCAGTGAACAATTACGATTGATCTCTGTAATCTCATTGTAATTCTATCTCTTCACTGTGTCAATAACAACCATTGCGTTGTCAATCTGTATACGACTCTATCACCAGACTCTACTTGCACTCTGCGAACCATTTCGTCATCAGCATCTGTAATCAGTGACAGTGAACAATTACGATTGATCTCTGTAAAATCTTGTAATTCTATCTCTTCACTGTGTCAATAACAACCATTGCGTTGTCAATCTGTATACGACTCTATCACCAGACTCTACTTGCACTCTGCCAACCATCCCGTCTATAGCATCTATAATCAGTGACAGTGAACAAATGCGATTGATCTCTGTAATCTCATTGTAATTCTATCTCTTCACCGTGTCAATAACAACTATTGCGTTGTCAATCTGTATACGAGTCTATCACCAGACTCTACTTGCACTCTGCGACCCATTTCGTCATCAGTATCTATGATCAGTGACAGTGAACAATTACGATTGATCTCTGTAATCTCATTGTAATTCTATATCTTCACTGTGTCAATAACAACCATTGCGTTGTCAATCTGTATACGAGTCTATCTTTAGACTCTACTTGCACTCTGCCAACCATCCCGTCTTTAGCATCTATAATCAGTGACAGTGAACAATTACGATTGATCTCTGCAACCTCACTGTAGTCCTTTTTCTTTACTGTGTCAATAACAACCTTTGCGTTGTCAATTTGTATACGAGTCTATCACCAGACTCTACTTGTACTCTGCCAACCATCCCGTCTTTAGCATTTATAATCAGTGACAGTGAACAATTACGATTGATCTCTGTAATCTCATTGTAATTCTATCTTTTCACTGTGTCAATAACAACCATTGCGTTGTCAATCCGTATACGCGTCTATCACCAGACTCTACTTGCACTCTGCGAACCATTTCGTCATCAGCATCTATAATCAGTGACAGTGAACAATTACGATTGATCTCTGTTATCCCATTGTAATTCTATCTCTTCACTGTGTCAATAACAACCATTGCGTTTCATAAATTCCGTATAATACGCTAAACTTAGTTGTCTTCAAATGAAGTATCTAGTTTGAGTCATATTCATCATGGGCTTTTTATCCCCATTGTAAAGGTTGAAAGGCACCACCTGTTTTGACATCAGTAAATGATGGGAGCGGTTTATCTATAGGCATATAACAGAAACAGTAGTTATCAGAAGCCACTCCTTGTATAGATCGAAGTACAATCAGGAGCCTGTAGTGGATGGAGGCAACTTAAAGGATGAACAGAGAGCACATGACAGTGGCCAGCTGGGAGTAGCCAAATAATGCCTTAGTCCCGATCTTCTGCGTCAATATCCCCCGCACCACCTAGGACAAGAAGTAGGACCAGTGGAATGGGCCCGGGATTGCTCCCTGAACTGTCGAATCCCAATAATACTCCCCCTCTTCCTTTAACCATAAAATCAACTTTGAATAATTTAAATTAATACAAGTAAACAAGACGCAAAATGTTTTAGTTTTGTTTTTGGACAATTATCCAGCCATAATTTTTTGCGAATAAAATAATATAGAATTGGGTAAGTTCTTAAATATTAGGAACACACTCCAACGACTCCGTCATTACCATCTATAATCGGTGGCAGTGAACAATTACGATTGATCTCTGTAATCTCATTGTAATTCTATCTCTTCACTGTGTCAATAACAACCATTGCGTTTGTCAATCTGTATACGACTCTATCACCAGACTCTACTTGCACTCTGCGAACCATTTCGTCATCAGCATCTGTAATCAGTGACAGTGAACAATTACGATTGATCTCTGTAAAATCTTGTAATTCTATCTCTTCACTGTGTCAATAACAACCATTGCGTTGTCAATCTGTATACGACTCTATCACCAGACTCTACTTGCACTCTGCCAACCATCCCGTCTATAGCATCTATAATCAGTGACAGTGAACAAATGCGATTGATCTCTGTAATCTCATTGTAATTCTATCTCTTCACCGTGTCAATAACAACTATTGCGTTGTCAATCTGTATACGAGTCTATCACCAGACTCTACTTGCACTCTGCGACCCATTTCGTCATCAGTATCTATGATCAGTGACAGTGAACAATTACGATTGATCTCTGTAATCTCATTGTAATTCTATATCTTCACTGTGTCAATAACAACCATTGCGTTGTCAATCTGTATACGAGTCTATCTTTAGACTCTACTTGCACTCTGCCAACCATCCCGTCTTTAGCATCTATAATCAGTGACAGTGAACAATTTACGATTGATCTCTGCAAACCTCACTGTAGTCCTTTTCTTCACTGTGTCAATTAACAACCTTTGCGTTGTCAATTTGTATACGAGTCTATCACCAGACTCTACTTGTACTCTGCCAACCATCCCGTCTTTAGCATTTTATAATCAGTGACAGTGAACAATTACGATTGATCTCTGTAATCTCATTGTAATTCTATCTTTTCACTGTGTCAATATAACAACCATTGCGTTGTCAATCTGTATACGCGTCTATCACCAGACTCTACTTGCACTCTGCCGAACCATTTCGTCATTAGCATCTATAATCAGTGACAGTGAACAATTACGATTGATCTCTGTTATCCCATTGTAATTCTATCTCTTCACTGTGTCAATAACAACCATTGCGTTTCATAAATTCCGTTATAATACGCTAAACTTAGTTGTCTTCAAATGAAAGTATCTAGTTTGAGTCATATTCATCATGGGCTTTTTATCCCCATTGTAAAAGGTTGAAAGGCACCACCTGTTTTGACATCAGTAAATGATGGGAGCGGTTTATCTATAGGCATATAACAGAAACAGTAGTTATCAGAAGCCACTCCTTGTATAGATCGAAGTACAATCAGGAGCCTGTAGTGGATGGAGGCAACTTAAAGGATGAACAGAGAGCACATGACAGTGGCCAGCGGGGAGTAGCCAAATAATGCCTTAGTCCCGATCTTTCTGCGTCAATATCCAACCGCAACCTACCTGGGACAAGAAGTAGGACCAGTGGAATGGGCCCGGGATTGCTCCCTGAACTGTCGAATCCCAATAATACTCCCCCTCTTCCTTTAACCATAAAATCAAACTTTGAATAATTTAAATTAATACAAGTAAAACAAGACGCAAAATGTTTTAGTTTTGTTTTTGGACAATTATCCAGCCATAATTTTTTGCGAATAAAATAATATAGAATTGGGTATAGTTCTTAAATATTAGGAACACACTCCAACGACTCCGTCATTACCATCTATAATCGGTGGCAGTGAACAATTACGATTGATCTCTGTAATCTCATTGTAATTCTATCTCTTTCACTGTGTCAATAACAACCATTGCGTTGTCAATCTGTATACGAGTCTATCACCAGACTCTACTTGCACTCTGCGAACCATTTCGTCATCAGCATCTATAATCAGTGACAGTGAACAATTACGATTGATTCTCTGTAAAATCTCATTGTAATTCTATCTCTTCACTGTGTCAATAACAACCATTGCGTTGTCAATCTGTATACGAGTCTATCACCAGACTCTATCTTGCACTCTGCCAACCATCCCCCTTTTAAACCCATCCCAAAATCATTTACTGAACAATCGTTTCTTGCAATCCGTGTTTTTTTTAGGGGGGGGAAAAATTTTTGGGGGGGGGAACGAGAAAGATTCGGGTTTTAAATCCCCCTTTTGATTTTTAAAAGTGGGGAAAAAAGATTATTCTTTTCTTTTAATTTATTTTTTTCCCTTTTAATAAAACCCCTTGCTTTCAACCCATCGTTCATACCCCCCTTTAAAACCGGAAAACGACGCCCTTTTAAAGGCCAAAAACGGGGTTTGTTTCCCCTTTTTTTCCTTTTATTGGCAATAAAACCATTTCGTTTTTTAAAAATTCCCATAATTCGTAAATTTTTGTTTAAATGGTACAGTTTGGGCTACACATGGGGGTTTTTATATTTGGGGAAAAAACCAGGCCGAAAAGGGGGCGGTTTTTTGGGGGGGGGGGGTTTTGAAAAAATTTTTTGGGCGGAAAAAGGGCGAGGGGGGGAGGAAAATTAAAATTTTAAAGAACACGGGGGGGGGAGTGGGGGGGGGTTTTTTTGGCCCGTTTTTGCCAATAGACCCCCACAGGTGGACCCGTTGGAATGGGGCCCCGGGGGTTTCTCCCGAATTCGAACCCCTAATATCCCCCCCCTTTAAATAAAAAAAACTTTTTGGGGAAAAATTTAAAAAACAAGAAACAAAACCAAAAATTTTTTTTTGTTTTTCAAATTAAACCAGCCTTTTTTTTGAAAAAAAAAAAAATTGGGACAAAATTTTGGGAAAACCCCTAAGACCCGATTCTCTTTTTGGGGGATCAATTAGATTTCTCGTAACCATTTAATTCTTTTTATTTAATAAAAATTTTGGGGAATTTTTTTAGTTATAACCCTTTCGCCCTTTCAAATTTTTCAAAATTAAAAACAGTGGGGAAATAACAATTCGATTGACCTAAAATTTTAAATTTTCTTTTCTGGAAAAAAAAAAGGGTTTTCTCTGATCCCCCTTACCCACTCTACTTGGCCCCCCCCCTCCGTTCATCTTAACATTAATCAAGCATTACTCTGAACTTTGTTTCACTTTACCTTAATAAAACTATTTCTTGTAATCTGTATCAGTTTCACCCTTTCTTTTCCCCAAACCCTTCCCCCAAACTTTATAACTTAAAAATTAAAATTTATTTTTAACCCCTTTAAATCTATATTTACTGTGAAAAAAACCTTCTTGTAATCTTATGGTTATTTTAATTTTATTCCCTGCCAAACCCCTTTTGCATCTTAACAGGAAAACCCAAACATTTACTCTGCAAACCCATGTATCCTTTTTTTTTATGGAAAAAAAAATTTTTTTGAAATTTTTTTTAAAATTTTACCCTCTTTCTTTCCCGCCCCCCCACCGTCTTTTTTTTTTAATCGTACAGGAAAAATTCTTGATCTCTTAACTCTTGAATTTCCCCTTTTCCTTTGCAATAAAACCCTGCGTGAAAACCCTTTAAAAGCGCATCACAGATCCTTTTCCCTTAACCCTTTGTATAGATCATTTGGGGAAAATTAAAAATCCGTTATCCCATTTTAATTCCCCCCTTTTGGGCTTTTCAAAATTTTTCATCCCCCATAATACCCTAAAATTTTTTCTTTAAAAAAGGATCTTTTATATTTCACTGGGGCTTTTTTCCCCAGTGGTTAAAGGAACCGTTTTCATCAGTAAATGATGGGACTTTTCATAGCATATAAAAAAACGAAAATAGAAATCCTTTATTCCCGGGAATTTAACCTTTATTGGGGCAATTTAAAAAACAAAGGCCTTTCAAAACCCTTATACCAAAAAGCCTTAGCCCGTCTTTCCAAAAAGACCATGGGCAAAAGGGAACATGGAAGGGCCCTTTTTTTCCCTGAAGTAAAAAAATACTTTTCCCCCCTTTTTTAACCTAAAAACAATTTGGGTAAAAAAAATAAATTTTAAAAAAGCCAAAATTTTTTTTTGGTTTTTGGGCAATTAAGCCTAATTTTTGGAAAAAAAAAAAAAGAAAAGGGGAAGCAAAAAAAGGCAACTAACATGTCTTAATCTTTAACTTAAAAAATAATTGTCCAACCCTTGTAATTTTTTTCATGGAAAAACCCTTTGCTTGTCTCTGAAAACCCTAAAAAACTTACTTCACTCTGAACCATTTTCAAGGGGGTTTGTGAAAGGGAAAAAGAGATTTGAAAATTTGGGGTTTTTTTGGAAAAAAACATCGTTTAATTTATAAAATTTTGTCATTCATCGCCAAATGCAAAAATAAAAATAGGAAAGTAAAATTGGTTTCTTAAACCCCAATTTCCTCTATACCGTGTCAATAACAACTTTTCGTTGTCAATTTTATCATTTTCAAATTCTACTTCATTGCGCCCATTTTAAAAATTCTTATCAGTACATAACAAATTACTTGCTCGTAATTCCCTTGTAATTCAATCTTAACGTGCAAAAAATTCTTTTGTCTCAGTTAAAACTTTTTAAATTACTTCACTTGCCCAACCACCCCTTTTTTAAAACGTGCATGAAACAATTGAGATTTGCCCCGGTCCCACGGGAAAATTTTTTTGGGGAAGGAGACCCCCTATTGTTTGCCCCCCCCTTTTTTTAAATTGGGTGAAAATTGTTGTTTGTTTTTTCCTTTTTTTTTGTGAAAAAACCGCGGTAAAGTTTTGGTTTTCCGTACCCTTTTTTGGAAATTTGAAGACTATAACAGTCAGTGAACAATTTCGATTACTCTGTTATTCCCTTTAAATTTTTCTTCACGTGTCAAAAAACCTTGCGTTTTAAAAAACCGTAATTTAAAGCTAAACAGTTTTTCAAATGGCATTTGATCATATTTTATATGGTTTTTAACCCCCCTTTAAAGGTTGAAAAACCTTTTTACTCTTTTAAAAAAAAAACTTTTTAAACTTAACGAAACATTTATCAAAAGGCCCCTCCTTTTAAATCTCTAGGACCTTAGTGGATGGGGAATTAAAAATGAAAAAACCCCCCCCCGTCCCTTTAGTGCCAAAAAAAACCTTTGCCCCTTTGGGAATATCCCCCCCCCCCCCAAATTTAAAAGGTTAAAAAAACCCGGGTTGCTGAATTCTCCCCAAAAATTTCTTTAACCTAAATCAAAATTTAAAAAAAAATTTTTTTTAAAAAAAAAGGCAAAAGTTTTTGTTTTTTGGGGAAAAATCCCTTTAATTTTTTGAAAAAAAATTATAAATTGGTTTAAATTCTTAAAATTTGAAACCCCAAGATCCTCTTTCCCATAACTAAAACCCCTTCTTGTTTCTTTAAATTTTTTAATTCTACCCTTAGGGTTTAAAAAAAATTGGGGTTGGGCAATTTTAGCTTTAAACCATTGATTGAAAAACCCCAATTTGAAAACAGTAAAGTGAAAAATTAAATTTATTCTTTTAAAACGTAATTTATCCTTTTACGTGTAAAAAAACCCGGTTGCAATCTGACGATTATAAGGGGACTTAAATTTCCAAATCCCGCTATGGGAAAATAAAGTAACAAATGCTTGCCTTAATTTTTTAAACTTCCCACCGTGCAAAAAAACATTTTGCCCGTTGTCAAAATCTGATCGGCAAAAACTACTTTCACCCCCCCTTTTCCCTATTACTTGAATTTAAAAAAATTACGAGATTCCGAACCAAAAGTTTTATTTTCAATTTCAAAAAAATTTTTCTTTTAATTTAAAGGGGGAAATTTTTAATTATAAAACCCCCCAAAACCTTTTACTTATAAGGGGGTGGAACAATTAAAATTTCCCGAACCCCATGTATCTTTTTCTTTACGTGTCAATACAACCTTCTTGTCAATTTGTATACGACTATCACCAATCTAATTGACTCTTCCCAAACCCTTTCCCCCTTTTTCATTTAAAAGTGAAGTGAACAATTTCGATTGACTCTGTAAAACCCCTTTTAATTCTTTTTTACTGTGTCAATAACAACCCTTGCGTTGTCAATCCCTAACCGTCTATCACCAACTCTACTTGCACTCTGCAACCCCGTCATCACAATTTTAAACATGACAGGAACAATTCGATTGATCTCGTTATCCCATTGTAATTCTATTTTCCCTTTCAAAAACAACCTTTGGGTTTAAAATTCCCCCCAAAAAAAATTGTTTAAAAGGGGAGAAAAAGGGTTTTATCCCCCCCCTTTTGGTAAAACCCCCCTTTTTTACTCAAAAATACGGTTTATTATAGGCATTTAACAAAACATTTTTTTTCAGAAATTCCCTTTTATGATAAGTCAATCAACCCTTGTATACACTTAAAAGGTAAAAAGGGGCAATCTGGGGACTATAGCCAAAAAAAAGCCCCCCCCTCTTCTGGCAATACCCCCCCCCCCATGGGGGAAGAAGAGACCTTTTAACCCGGGTTTTTCCCAAATGTGCCCCTAAACCCCCCTTTTCTTTAATAAAATCAACTTTTAAAAAAATTTTTTTTCAAAAACAAACGCAAAAATTTTTGTTTTTTTTTAATTTCCCGGATAATTTTTGGAAAAAATTTTTGAATTTAAATTTTTAAAAAAATTAAAAACCCCAACCTCCGTTTCCCTTTTTAACGGTCATAACAATTCATTTACTCTGAACTTTGTAAACCCCTCTTTAAAGGGGCAAAACAACCATTGGGTTTCATGTATCATTAAAGATCTCTTCACTTCAACCTTTTACAAAAACGAATATACGGAAAAAATTAGTTTTCTTTAAAAATCTTGAAAAATTAAACCTTTTGGGCTTTTCCCCATTGGGTAAAGAAAACTTTACCAAATCATTATTGGAACCTTTTCTATAGCATTATAAAACAGTAACAAATCGTTGATTCCGTAATCCATTTTAATTTATTTTCCCCCCGGTTAATAACAACATTTCGGTTTTCAATTGAAGGGAACCTTTTCCAAACCCATTTTTTTCCCCCTTTGTAAAAAAACCCGGGAATCCCCCCGGGTTTAAATTACCCCTTTTTTTAAAAACCAAATTTAATTCCCAGGAAAAATTTTTTTTTTTTTTGTCAAAAAAACCCAAAATTTTTGGGTTTTTTTTCCCCCCCCCAACCCCCTTTTTTTTAACGGGGAAAAAATTTTTTTTTTTTAATTTACTTTTCACTTTCCCAAACCCCCCCCCTTTCCCTTTCCCCCTAAAAATTTTCCCCCTTTTAAAAGTGAAGGAAAATTACGATTGATCTCTGAATCCTATCCCTTTTTTTTTACGTGTCAATTACAACCTTTTCGTTGTCAATTTGATACGATCTATACCAAGACTCTATTTACTTCGCCAACCATCCCGCTTTAGCATTTTAAAACAGTACATGAACAATTTCGATTGATCTCTGTAATCTCATTGTAATTCTATCTTTTCACTTTTTCAAAAAACCCCTTTTTTCTTCCCCAAAACCGGTTTTCAATCTAATTTTACCGAAATTTTATCGCATCTTAAAAAACTAACAATTTTCATTATTCGTTTCCCCCGAATTCATTTTCATGTGTAAAAACAACCCTTTTTTTTAAAATTTTTTTTTACGAAACATTTTCTTCAATAAATAAAAGGGGTCTATTCTTTGGGGGTTTTTTTCCCCCTTTAATTTTCAAACCCCCTTTTTCACATAAATGGGGGCTTTTCATGCATAAAAAAAAACGTAGTTTCCCTCCCTTTATGATCAATACAACGGCCTGTATGGGTACAATAAAAAATGAACAAACCCCTACATCCCGTGGGGTGAAAAAAAGTTGTCCCGATCTTTGCCAAAAAATCCCCCCACCCCTTAAAAAAATAGCGTGAATCCCGGTTTCCCCCCCGTCAAACCCCAAAAATTTCCCCCTCCCTTTAACCTAAAATAATTTTAATAATTTAAAAATTTAAACAATAAACAAACCAAAAAAGTTTTTTTTTTTTGGCATTTCACCTATTTTTTTGCAATTAAAAGAATTTAAATTTTTAAATTTGAAAAACCCCCAACCACCCGTCTTACCTTATAATCGGTGGCAAACAATTTCGATTGATCTCTGTAATCTCATTGTAATTCTTTTTCACTGTTCAATAAAACCTTGCGTTGTCAATCGTTTACGCTCTTCACCCGACCTACTTGCACTCTCAACCATTTCGTCTCAATCTTAATCAGTGACATGAACAATTACGATTGATCCTTTTAAAACTTGTAATTTTATCTCTTCACTGTGTCATAAAAACCATTGCGTTTCATTTATGATTATACCAAACTTTTTTTCCCCCAAAAATCCCTTTAGTCTTAATCAGCCCCTGAAAAATGGAGTCCCCAATTTTTGAAATTTTAAAGTGCAAAAAACTATTGCTTGCAAACGTAGGTTTTTAACCAACTCTCTTGCACCTTCACCCCTTTTTCATAGTAATGCATACAGTGAACAAAGATTTTACTTGAACCCGTAACTTTTTCTTATGTTCAAAAACTTGCGGTTTTAAAATTTTCGGGCACAGACCTTTTGATTTCCCCCCCCAAAGCAGCCATAACTCGTGAACTTTTTTTATTCGCAAATGTGTCCTTTTTTTTCTTTAAAAACAACCTTTGGGTTTTTTAATTTTATACATTTTTCAAAACCCAAATTATTGTTTTGCCAAATCCCCCTTTTTTTAAAAAAAATTTTAAAAGAAAATTTTTCATTGACCCCAATCTCAGTAAATTCATCTTTTCCGTTTCAATAACAAAACCCTTGGTTTCATGGTTTAAAAGCTTTACCCCCTCTCTTGCATCTAAAAATTTTTCCAACTTAAACAAAAACAATTACTTGACTTGAAACCCCTTTTATCCACTGTTCAAACAAACCCCTTCGATAAATTCCGTAAAAACCTAAATTATTTCTTCAAAAATTTGTTTGGAAAATTTATAGGGGGTTTTTTTTCCCCCGAAAATTAAAGGGTTTTTGACACTAAAAGGGGGGGGGGTTTTTCATAAAATTAAAAGAAACATGATAAAAGACTCCTTTTAAATCAAGTAAAAACAACCGTGTATAGGGTTTTGGATGCAGAAGAATGACTTGGGCCCGCTATGCCCAAAAAAAAGCCTTTCCCATTTCGCGTCAATATCCCCGCCCCCCTGGGGGAAAAATAGGCCTGGGAAACCCGGGGGTTTCTCCCAACTGTGAATCCCAAATCTTTCCCCCCCCCTTTTTTAAACCCAAAATCAAATTGAATTTTAAAAAAACAATAAACCCATTTTTTTTTTTTTGGGCATTTCCCCTTAATTTTTGCAAAAAAAATTTTTTTTAATTTTTTAAAAAAACCCCTCCCTTTTTCCCTTTCCATTAACGGTCATAACAATTTCTTTCTCAATCCTTTATTTTTCCTTTTCGTGAAAAAACCATTGCTTTAAAAATAACCCATCCCAGTCATTCACCTCGAACCTTTTTCCCCACCATCAATCAAATTTATTTCCCCTTTTTATTTCGAAAAATTGGGAACACCTTACTTGGGCAATAACCCATTGGTTTTTATGCTCTTCCCCTTTCAATTCCCCCCAACCCCTTTATAATTTTAAAACAGACAATTTAAAAAATCATTGACTCTTTTCTCAGAATTTTAAACCTTAGTGGAAAATGATTTTTAAAAAATTGGGGGGGGTTTTAAAAATTCTGTATAGAAATCCTTTTTTCCCAAAAAAATCAAACCTTTTGGGCAATTTATGCGGATCCCATTTGGGGCCAAAACAGTTTTTCTATATCAACATAACTTTAGAGAACCCAATTCCCTTGGGGTTAATTTCTATTTAAACCCCCCCCCCAAAAACCCCTTTTTTTTAAAATAAAAACAACCAAATTTTAAATTTTTTGTTTTATCTTTTTTCTTTTTTAATCTTTTGGACCCCAACCATCCCTTTCCTTTTTAATTTTACAGTGAAAAATTACGATTGAACCTGAACCTCATGATCCTTTTTCTTTAAGTTCAATTAAAAAACTTTGGTTGTCAAATTTTTATACGATCTATCCCGACTCTACTTGACTCGCCCCCATCCCCTCTTTTGCATTTTAATCATGCCCGTGAAAAATCGATTTATCTCTGTAAATCTTTTAATTCTTTTTTTTTAAAACAACCTTGCTTTTTTTATCCGTAACCTCTATCACCAACTCTACTTTCCCTCCCCCCATTTTCGTTAAAACACTAAATCATGACATTGAACAAAATTTGTTGTCTCGTTATCCCCTTGTAATTCTATCTCTTCACTGGGCAATAACAACTTTCGTTTCAAAATTGTATTAATACCAAACTTATTTCCTTTAAAAGGTACATTTGGTAATTTATATCTTTTTTTCCCCTTTTAAAGGGTTAAAGGAAAATGTTTGCATCGTAAAAATTAAGGGGTTTTTTCTAACATTTCAAAACAAGGATGGCCCTCCTTGAAAACGAAAATCAATAAACCTTTTGATGGGGGGAAATTTGGTTTAACAAAACTGACATGGCATGGGAGTCCAAATAAGTTTTTTCCCCTTCTCGACAATACCCCCCCGCCCCATGGGGGAAGGTTTAAACCCGGGGGTGGGGGCCCACTCCCAAATTAAAACCCCAAAAAATCCCCCCTTTTTAAATAAAATCATTTGTAATTAAAAAAAATTAAAGTAAAAAAGGGGAAAAGTTTTAGTTTTTTTTTTACTTACCGCCTATTTTTCGAATAAAAAAAAAAAAAGAATTTGGGGAGTTTTTAAAATTTTTGGGAACAACCCAACGATCCTTTACCATTTAAACTCGTGAAAAAAACATTGCCCTTTAAAATTGTAAAAAAACCTTAAATGTGTCTTCAAATTTTTGGGAATCTTTAGATCTATCACCCGCTTTTCCCCGGGTTTGTCCAAAATTTTTAAAACAGTAAATGAAAAACGTTATCTTTTGTAAAATTTTAATTTTATTCACCTGTAAAAAAACCTTTTTGGGCAACTGTTAAAACAAACCAATTAAAAGCACCTTTCCAACCCCCTTTATAGCCTTTTTAAAACTTTAAAGCAAAACTTTTATTTTTTGTAATTCAAATTTATTTTCTTCCCCGGGCAAAAAAATTGGGGGTTGTCCTGATTCGAATCCCAGAATTTTTTACCCCCCCCCCATTTTTTAGACATACATTTGGGGAAAATTAAATTTTTTGAAAAAATTTTTTATTTTTTTGGGGCAATAACAACCTTTTTTTCCGATAATTTTTTTAGAAAATTTATTGAAAACCTCCCCCTCTTTAATCTATAAAGGGTGGGTAAAATTCGATTGATCTTTGAACCCCGTATCCTTTTTTTTACTGTGTCAAAAACAACCTTTTTCGTTGTCAAATTTTTTCGGCTATCACCAACTTTTAAATCTGCCAACCATCCCCCTTTTTCATTTTAATCAGTGAAGGAAAAATTACATTGATCTCTGTAATTTATTTTAAATTTTATCTTTTTCACTGTGTCCCAAAAACAACCATTTCGTTGTCAATCCTTGGTTATACCGAATTATTCCCGCGAACCATTGCACCATCTTTAAACCTGACATGAACAAAATTCGATTTCCTTTTTATCCCATTTTTTATCTCTTATTTCTCAACCTTGCTTTTTAAAATTCCCTTTTTAAAAATTTAAAAAATTTTTTCTTAAAGAAATTTGACATATTATCTGGGTTTTTTTCCCCATTGTAAGGTTTAAAACCATGTTTTACTCAGTAAATTTAAAAGGTTTACTTCAAAACAAAAAAGGTTTTCGGCCCCTCCTTTTATAATCGAATTTTCTTTTGGGCCTTTAGGGGGGGCCCCCAAAAAAAAACGAAAAATGCTGGAAGTGGGAAAAAAAATAACCTTAGTCCCTTTTCCTTCAATACCCCCCCCACCCTGGGGAAAAAAAAAATAGCCCCCCAAAAGGGCCCCCCAACCGACTCCCCCCCCTTTCCCCTAAAAAAACCCCCCTTTCCTTTTCCTAAAATCAATTTAATATTTAAATTTCAATAAAACAAAAAATGTTTTTTTTTTTGTTTTTGGGCAAAAAAACCCGCCTAATTTTTTGCGAAAAATTTTAAAAAAAAAATTGGGGAAGTTTAAAATTTGGAAAACCTCCCCCTTTTCTTACCTTAACGGGGGCATAACAAATTTCATTTTTCCCTTTTAATCCTTTAATCATTCCCATGTTCAATAAACAAATTGGTTTAATTTCTGGAAGCCCATACCATTTTTTAAAAACCCCCCCTTTTTCCCTAAAAGACTTAAACATGCAAAAAAGATTACCGAAAATCTGTATTAAATTTTTATGTGCAATAAAACCTTTCGTTGTAAAAAGACCAACAACTACTTTCACTTGCCAAAAAAACCCTTTTCATAATCGGGGAGTAACAAATGGAGAGTAACCATTTTTAAATTTTTTTTCTCCCCTGAATCAATTTTTTTCAACGTTTGGTCATCACCAGATTCTTCCTTGAATTTTTATAATCACAGGCGTAAAAATTTTTGATTTTTTTTGAACTATTTAACTAATTTTTTCCTTTAATAAAAATTGGGGGTTTTCAATTTTAGACACACTCCTTGACCGAACCTCCCTTTTACAAATTTTTTCCCCGTGAACAAAATTTCGATTGAACTCTGAATCATTTCCTTTTTCTTACTTGTCAATTACAACCTTTTCGTTGTCAATTTTTTTTAAAACTACCCAAAATCTACGACTTGCCAACCCTCCCCCCTTTTTTGGATTTTTAACATAAAGTTAAATACTTGTTTTTTTCTTTTAAACTTTTCATTTCAAAAAAATTGCGTTTGTCAATCCGTAAGGGGGGGGGGGGGGTTGGGTTTGGAAATCATACAGGAAAAATTACGTTGTCTCTGACCCATTGTAATTTAATTTTTACTTGCAATAACAAATTTCGTTTCCCTAAATTTCCTTATAAACCCCAAAAATTTTTCTTCAAAAAAAATATTGTTTTATCTATTTTTTTGGGTTTTATCCCTTTAAATTGAAAGGGACCCCTTTTTCATCAGTAAAAAGGGGGGGGTTTTTTTTAAACCAAAAAAACGTGTTTCAAACCCTTTTTATAATCAAAAAACAATAACCTTTGGGGGGGGAAATTAAAAAATTTAAAAAAGGGCACCCAAAAAAGGGGGCTTTTACCAAAACCTTTTCCCGTCTTGGCCCAAATTCCCCACCCTGGGGGGGGAGGGGGGGGGGGGGGTCAATTATAAAAATCCCCTCTCCCTTTCCAAAAATCAACTTTTAATAATTTAAAAATTTTAAAAGACCAAAAAAATTTTTAAAAGGGGTTTTTTCAATTAAAATTTTTAGCCCCCAATTTTTTCAAAAAATTATGAATTTTATTTTTAAAAAATTTTAAAAAACCCCCAAAATGTATCCCTTTTAAAAAGGGGGCTTAAAAAAAATCTCTTTTCCCTTGTAATTTTTACTCTTACTGCAATAAACCCCCTTCGTTTAAACTGTTACGCCATAAGCTTATTCACTCAAAAAAAATTTTTTACTTTAATTTGAAAATTAAAAAATTATTGTCCTTTTAAAAATTTTAATTTTTCTTTATGGTCAAAAAACAACCAGCTTTAATTTCCCCTTTAAGTTAGCCCCCAATTTTTTCTAAATTTAAACTTTTTAGGCAAATATTGACCTGTAACCATTTTTTTTTAGTTAAAAAACTATTTGGGGGCAATTTATTTCCCCAAAAACCATTAGGGCGCCCTTTGATATACATGAAGGAGTGAAAAAATTTTTCCCAACTCGAACTTTCCATGGGCATAAAACCCGGTTGTCAACTGTAACGGCTATTTTGACCATTATCTCCAACCTCCCCTTTTCCTTTTAAAACATGGGGAAAATTAATTATCCGAACCCACGGTTTTTTTTTTTTTTTTGTTTTACAATTTCGGTTTTAAATTTTATTCGATTTATAAATTTTTGTATCTAAATCCCCTCTTTTTCATTTTTTTGGGCATAACAATTAGATTGATCTTTTGAACCATTGAAAAACTCTTTTTCCTTGTAATAAAACCTTTCTTTTTTAAAACCCTTTAAAAAAATTTTATTGTCCGGAACCATTTCGTCATTTACTTAAACATGACATAACAAATTCTTATCCGTTATCCCCTTAAAAAATCTCTTAGTTCTTTAAAATTTGGGGGTTTTTTAAAATTCCAAAAATACGCTAAAAATTATTTTTTTTTTAAATAAAGTTTTATTTTGATCAACATCTCTTTTAATTTTTAAAGGGAAAAACCATGTTTTTTCCCGAAAAAAATAGGGGGGCAAGGCCGAAAAAAAGTTTAAAAAACCCCCTTTTGGGTGAAGTACAATCAAAGCCTGGGGGGAAAAAAAAAAGGGAACGGAACAATCATGGGCCCGGGGGGAAACCAAAAATCCTTGTCCCTTTTCTCAATAAACCCCCCCAACCGGGCAAAAAACCAGGGGGGCCATTGTCCCCCAACTTGAAACCCAATAAAACTCCCCCCCCAACCCTAAAACCTTTAAAATTTTAAAAAAAAACAAATAAAAAAGACCCAAAAGTTTTTTTTTTTTTTGGGAAAAAACCCCTAATTTTTTCAAAAAAAAAATTTTGAATTTGGGGAAGTTTTAAAAGGGCACACTCCAACATCCGTCTTCCTTTAAATCGGGGGCAGGAACAATTACGATTGATCTCTGTAATTCCCTTGTAATTCTATCTTTCACTGTGTCCCCAAAAAAAACCCCTTATTTAAACCATCCCCCTCTTTCCCAAACCTTTTTTCCCCGTTTAACAGTGACATTAAAAATTTTTTTTTTTTTTGAAATTTTTTTTGTCAATAACAACCATTGCGTTGTCAATTTATCCTTAAAAACCTAAATGATTGCCCCAATTAAGATCTATTAGTGAAGTAAAAAATCATGCTTTAATCCCATTTAAAATTTACCCACCCCTTTTTTTTTTAATAAAAGCGGTAACTTATAAGGGAACCCGTTTACCCCCTTTCCACCCATTTGTCAATATTATGAACATGAAGGAAAATTTGAGGATTAACCGAATTTAATTTCCCCTTGAATAACCCAACCATTTCCGTTTTAACTTTCGAGCATCGACCTACTTGACCTTAAATCCCGTTTTGTTTTCCTCGTGAAAATTCGAGACCCAAAATACTTTCCTTTTTCTTTAAATTTAATTTTAAATTTCTTTAATTTGTAAACAGACCCCAACTTTATTGTTTTTGCCCAAATCCCGCTTTTAAATTTTTAACGGAATAAAAAAAATTGCTTTTTTTTTTTTTTTTTTTTTTTTTTTTTTTTTTTTTTTTTTTTTTTTTTTTTTTTTTTTTTTTTTTTTTTTTTTTTTTTTTTTTTTTTTTTTTTTTTTTTTTTTTTTTTTTTTTTTTTTTTTTTTTTTTTTTTTTTTTTTTTTTTTTTTTTTTTTTTTTTTTTTTTTTTTTTTTTTTTTTTTTTTTTTTTTTTTTTTTTTTTTTTTTTTTTTTTTTTTTTTTTTTTTTTTTTTTTTTTTTTTTTTTTTTTTTTTTTTTTTTTTTTTTTTTTTTTTTTTTTTTTTTTTTTTTTTTTTTTTTTTTTTTTTTTTTTTTTTTTTTTTTTTTTTTTTTTTTTTTTTTTTTTTTTTTTTTTTTTTTTTTTTTTTAATTCATTGGAACCACTTCTCACAGCGTCCATTAATCATATCGGGCAGTGAACAATTACGATTGATCCGAATCCATTGTAATTCATCTCTTCACTGTGTCATACAACCATGCTTTATCTATAACTTCCCCGATCTATACCTAGAACCTTTCGTCTTCACACTTAAACAGTGACAGTGAACAATTACGATTGATCTCTGAAAATCTTGTAATTTATCTCTCCTGTGTCAAAAACAACCATTGCGTTGTCAATCTGTATACGCCCCATCACCAACCTTACTTGCACTCTGCCAACCATCCCGTCTATAGCATTTTATAACAGTACATGAACAAATGCGATTGATCTCTGTAATCTCATTGTAATTCTATCTCTTCACCGTGTCAATAACAACTATTGCGTTGTCAATCTGTATACGGTCTACACCAGGACCTACTTGCCCCTCTGCGGGAAACCCCCTTTTCCCTCATCCCGTTTTCTATTTATCAGTGACAGTGAACAATTACGATTGATCCTGAACCAAATTTTAATTCTATATCTCACTGTGTCAATACAACCATTGCGTTGTCAATCTGTTACGATCTATCTTTAGAACCTACTTGCACTCTGCCAACCATCCCGTCTTTACTCTATAATCATGACAGTGAACAATTTTCGATTGATTCTTGCAACCTACTGTATTCCTTTTTCTTTACTTGGTCAATTAACAACCTTTGCTTTGTCAATTTGTTTACGAGTCTATCACAGACTCTACTTGTACCCTGCCAACCACCCGTCTTTAGCATTTATAATCAGTGCAGTGAACAATTACGATTGATCTCTTGTAATCTCATTGTAATTCTATCTTTTCACTGTGTCAATAACAACCATTGCGTTGTCAATCCGTATACGCGTCTATCACCAGACTCTACTTGCACTCTGCGAACCATTTCGTCATCAGCATCTATAATCAGTGACAGTGAACAATTACGATTGATCTCTGTTATCCCATTGTAATTCTATCTCTTCACTGTGTCAATAACAACCATTGCGTTTCATAAATTCCGTATAATACGCTAAACTTAGTTGTCTTCAAATGAAGTATCTAGTTTGAGTCATATTCATCATGGGCTTTTATCCCCATTGTAAAGGTTGAAAGGCAACCACCTGTTTTGACATCAGTAAATGATGGGAGCGGTTTATCTATAGGCATATAACAGAAACAGTAGTTATCAGAAGCCACTCCTTGTATAGATCGAAGTACAATCAGGAGCCTGTAGTGGATGGAGGCAACTTAAAGGATGAACAGAGAGCACATGACAGTGGCCAGCTGGGAGATAGCCAAATAATGCCTTAGTCCCGATCTTCTGCGTCAATATCCCCCGCACCACCTAGGACAAGAAGTAGGACCAGTGGAATGGCCCGGGATTGCTCCCTGAACTGTCGAATCCCAATAATACTCCCCCTCTTCCTTTAACCATAAAATCAACTTTGAATAATTTAAATTAATACAATAAAAAAAGACGCAAAATGTTTTTTGTTTTGTTTTTGGGCAATTATCCAGCCATAATTTTTTGCGAATAAAAAAATATAGAATTGGGGAAGTTCTTAAATATTAGGGAAAACACTCCCAAAGACTCCGTCATTACCATCTAAAATCGGGGGGGAGTGAACAATTACGATTGTCTCGTAATCTCTTGAATTTTATCTCTTCCTG
>NW_025782046.1:0-38186 GCF_021130785.1 Homalodisca vitripennis
TTTTTAAAGAATAGGGTAATATTCTCTCTCTCGACCCGTATATAAGTGGTATGCATTTAGTACAAAAACACTCGTAATAACACTAGAAAGATTGATAAAAAGGTTTCTAAAATGTAAGTAAGAAGAGGACATAAAAGTAGGTGTGGATTGATTTCATTCTGTATAAGTGTTACAGTAAAAATATACAAAATGTCTCCGGTATTTGTTAATCCGTTATATGTAGTCGGCAATTGATGCAACCACTTCGCTATGCGTTATAAAACGCTGTTTTATGTTTCCAATCCCAGAATAGCGAAATCTATGGATAAGTATTTTGTAGCTACGGTATTAACAAACCTAATTTTAAGAAAATAACGTTATGGAGTACAGGGGTGACAAAATATTTATACGTTTGAAACTTATATATTTAGAGAGAGAGAGAGAGAGAGAGAGACGAGAGAGAGAGAGAGAGAGAGAGAGAGAGAGAGAACTTTATTACATAAGCATTGAGCTCAGAAATGGCGTCATGTTACAAAATTATATAAGACAGGCATTTACAAACAAGTACGTATTTTAGGTCAGTCTATGTTGATGTACACAGCGATCAGCAAACTCGTCCAAATCATAGACAGGGACATCGAGCAGCCAGTTCAGAAGCCTCGCCTTCAGAGTCTTTGGATTGCCACGCTTGATGCCGTTCGGTAAGAGGTTGAAAAGTTTGGCTCCGGCATAGGACGGCCCTTTCGAGTATCTGGATGTTCTGTGTGGCAGGCAGGTTAAAGTCAGAAGTGTACCTGGTGTTATGGTCATGTACGTTACCATTCCTCTGCAGTGCTTGGTTGGAGGCAAAGACGACCACCTCACAAATGTAAATGGAGGCTACAGTTGGAATTCTGAAGGTTTTTAAACAGTTCCCTGCAGCTGGCTCGCTTCTGGATCCCCACCAAGAACTCGTACGGCGTGCTTCTGCAGCACAAACACTCGCTGGATGTTTTCCTTAGAAGCAGCACCCCAAAACAAACTATCCCATACCTGATGTGGGATTCAATCAGGGGCATTGGTAGGCTGCACGAGTGGCGTCCGCTGTAGTGACGGTGTTAACACGTCTCAGCGCGAAGACTGCCGAACTGAGCCTCTGGCACAAGGAGTCTATGTGAGTGTCCCAACGTAAATCACTGTCTATGATCACTCCCAGATGTTTGGTTGACTCGGACTTCTGAATATTTGGAGGGCATGAAACCTCATTCACGGAGTTTTCCAAAAAACAGCTGCTGCGTCTTGCTCTCGTTGAACACCAGGTCGTTGTTCGCGCGCAGTATTCCATGGCTTTATTTGATGGAAATAAAGTTGTCCACTTCAAGTTTGTCCAGTTCCATGCCGCTGGTCAACAGGACAGAGGTCGTCAGCAAACATGACGGTTGCGGCTGTAATTACTCATGTACTGCGGGAGGTCGGCAGCAAACAATGCAAAAAGAACTGGTCCCAAAACGGAACCCTGTGGGACTTCTCTTGTCACGCTCAACAGACCCGATCTGACCGTGTTAGTTCTACCTTTGATGGTTTGCCTGATCTCAAACCAGCTGCCTTCTTCCAAAGAGGTAGGTTCCTAAACCACTCCTGTGCTGCGCCCACAACACCAACGGCACCAAGCCTGGCCAGAATCAGCCCGTGATCCAAACAGTCGAAGGCCTTGCTAAGGTCTAAGAAGGCTCCACCGACTGTTCTCCCAGCCTCCAAGTTGTCCAATATGTGTTCCACAATTGACGCTAACTGCAGTTATGGTTGACCTGCCCCGGCCATGAATCCATGCTGTCCTTCTGGAATGATGTTGTTGGAGTTGAGATGTCTCATAAGACGGGTCAAAAACTACCCTTTCCAGTATTTTGGAGAAAGTTGGGACCAACGATATCGGCCTAAAGTTGCTAATGTCGTCTCTCTTGCCTTTCTTGTGGAGAGGATAAACCTTTGCTACCTTCATCAGGGAGGGAAAAGTTGCCTGCTCCAGTGACTTATTCACAACATTAGTTAGAGGCAGGCCAGGCCAGAGTTCCTCTTCACAGTACTTCAGAAGTCTGGAAGAGACGTCATCGACACCTGTTGAGGTTTTTTGTTTTAGTGCCCTTATAATACCTCGCACCTCATCAGTGGTTGCCAATGAAAAAGCGGTCAATTCATTTGCCCAGATTGTGATTACAACCAGCGACCTGAGTGCTTTTTTTTGTAGATTTACCTGCCCGCAAAATATCACCAGCAATGGTAGTGAAGTATTCATTGAAAGCTATTAGCAACCTCAACGGGATCTGTTATGATGTCGTTTGAGATCCTAAGTTGCCACGTTGTATTATATTTATTTACATCCTCGCAAAGCTCTTCTTTCAGCGTTAACGGCGCTCCACACCGCTTTGCTTTTGTTGGAGGACCGCGAGATTAGCTCCTCACTAGCCTCCTGTCTGATGGTTTTCAGCTTGAGGTCATAAGTTTTTTTCTTCTGTGCCGCTTCAAGCCTGTCGTCCGCTCTTCCAGTTAAGGTACTTCTTTCTTGAGCTTCGATGAGCTCTGGTTCTTAGCCTAAGAACTTGTGTGGGGTGTATAGAAATGGCTTTTGGCCAGTTTTTTTGGACCTTGATGTTTTATATGGGCATGTAGCGTCAAGTGCCGATGTGGTCGTCACCATAAGTGCTGAATAAGCCTTCTCCACATCCATTGTCTGAAAAACGTTGTTCCAGTCTTCCTCCGCTAAAAGATTTCTGAGCCGTGATAGGTTTTGATTATTTAATTGCCTATAAGTGGCAGTAGGTTGGATTTTCGCTTTTGCGGGGATGTTTAGGGCGCAGAGCTGTCCAGCATGGTCGGCAATGTGTTCATGCACTACTTTCACTTTTAGCATCGCAGGGACTAAGATTACTGCACACCACGTCTATGAAGGATCTTGAGACATTAGTAATTCTTGTAGGCGGGAGATTCACTCTATGAATGTTTATAGGTGGCCAGAAGGTCCCCTAAGAGCATTGTTTTCATTTTCTTTCTTTTTGTTTAGGCTGTCCACATTGAGATCACCAACTATACATATCGGGTTGTTGTTTGTTGGAAAAGTTTCCAGGACTCTAGAAATGAATATAAGCGACTCTTCGAGGGAGCCTCTTGGAGGCCGATAAATCCCAAGTGATGAACAGTTGTTTTCCTCCATTTAGGAACAGTTTTATGCCTGCCATTTCGCAAGTAAGCTCTTTTGCTGTGACACCCAATGTTTCAAATTCTCCATTTTATTGCCCAGTGAATTACGTGTATAGATTGCAAACACCGCCCTTTTCAAAGTTCTGTCTACAAAAATTAGTGGCTAGGCTGTACTCCAAAAGTCGCGCACTAAGGATCCTTGATTGGTCCAGACCATGCTCAGTTATAACAACTATGTCTGGTTGTGCGTGGCTCAAATAATGATTAAGCCGTTCAAATTTTATTTGCTAATCGATCCACGTTCTGATGGAAGATGATGATCTTTTTAGAGACGAATTTATGTAGACTCGACTTTCCTGTCTGGGTCTCCCCCTGTCCTTCCATTCTCGGCTCTTGTCTAAAAAAACACTTCTGGTCTCTGTGGCTTGTGTTTGTCGGTGGTTGTCTATATTTTGATTCTTGTCTGGTAGAGTGGCCTTTCCCGAAGGAGGCACTACTGCTTATATTTGGGTTCTTTGCTGGACTTCTAGTTGTTAATTTATTAGAGTCAATGTGATGATTTA
This sequence comes from Homalodisca vitripennis, assembly GCF_021130785.1. Classification (NCBI taxonomy): domain Eukaryota; kingdom Metazoa; phylum Arthropoda; class Insecta; order Hemiptera; family Cicadellidae; genus Homalodisca; species Homalodisca vitripennis. The sequence goes on from NW_025782046.1 coordinate 3,717, forward strand.
AGAGGTCTTCCAAGTTATCTTTAGATTTTAACAGTCTTGCTGAATTTGGTGGCTTATTATTAGCAGGTTTCTCTTGAGGATAACCACTGTTAAGGGTATCTGCAGAATTGATCTTGCAAATAATTAGATCTCTGCCAGCCGTCACATTCACAGATTTGCTTTTTGAAACTCAGATGACATAACATGTTCAAAGGTGCATGAACGTTTGGTTTGCTCAGCTGAAGACACGATTAATGATTTTCTCAAGACCTGGATGTCGGCCTTATCAACAACTGCCTGTCTTCTCCAGCGTGTTTATTCTACATTCCATGGTTTGAAATCTAGCTATGAGACTTGAAATTTCAGACTTCATGTCATTAGTTGGCTTCATTATTCCTTGGCCCAGTATAAATAGACAGACCGTAGTCACTGGAGTGTTCTCCATTCAGAACACCTGCCTTTGAGGACGCTGAGGCATTCCTTAATTTTTTTATCTCTCCCTCAAGTTTTTTTATTGTTTCTTCGTTGCTTAGTTATGCACTGAAGTTGTTCCGAGTCATGTTCAATAAAAAATGCTTGTAATTTCTCTTTTTCAATTAATGTCCTTTCCAGCTGTTTTGTCTTTCTCGATCAGTTCTCTTATGGCTTCTTCTAGCCTCTCACTTATAGTTTCGTTATGTTGCTTTTGTAGCTCTACCTCTGCTTCAAGTTCAAGAATCTTGGAATTAATTTTGGCACTATCATCCTTTAACTGTGTATTCTGCTGTAAAAGTGCCGATCCGATCTCTGCTGCTATTCTCAATGTGTTTTCAGACGTGTTGTTCTCTATGCCGCCTCCCAAGGAGCTTACTTCTTGATTGAAGTTCTTGCAAGGTCTTGTTTATGCTATCATCTATTACCGGTGACGAATCGACCGTATTTGTTAGAAAGAATGCCTCTTCAGCGGGGTCGCAGTGGGGGACAGAACCATGTGCTGGTCAGATCATTTTGAATTTGCGTATAGTGCTCAGGAACCATCCCCATACAACAACAGTGATTACCAAGTGTTGCATATGCCATCACAAAGAAACTGCATTTTCCTGATCATTGACAGTGCCGTCGCATAATGGACAAACCACTATTTCAGCTTTTTTAGTTGTCATTTTATCGGATCTTAGTCTCATTGTATTCTAGCGATAATGGAGGATGGCGCACATGAGATTAAATAAGTCGTAGTTTTAAATGGGAGGAATTAAATATTTCGTACAACAAATCTGTACTTCATATAGCAAACAATGAGGTAGGTCAACGAAATCTGGAAGGCCGTGGATTTTATTTGACAAGAGTTATTCCTCCTTGTTTCAGCAGAGATGAACTGTGGTAGTGGTAGTTGGTTTAGAAGGAACGGTGGATAAAGAACAAGTGACTTATGCTGCTGTGACTGTTTTATTTAAGTCAGTATAGTAACAATTATTCATGGAAAATGCTTTGGTATGCTTTAAAACACAATACAAAAACACTTATAACAGCCACACCTTGTGTGTAAAATACGTTTCGTTAAAAAAAAGGTAACAAAACAGTGCTCTATATGTGTACTGTGGCGTCCTGAAAAAAACAAATGGATGGTGGCAACCAGCTTAGCCATGGGTCAGAAAATCTTGATTCTCCTAAAAAGCGAAAACAAAACAAAACATGCAAAATGTACAAAAGCAACAGAGCCTTCTGTTAAATAATTGACAGTTCACACTGTCTTTGTACTTAGTAATTTCCCTGCAAAAGATTTCCATGTATTTATATTTTGCTAGTCAAATTTTGATAACAATAGAGATTTAAATAAAAGTATTATCGTTTTAAAACAAAATTTTGTTAATTTTTAAGACTTGAAAATTAGTTGCTTAGTATACATGTAAGGCATATTTATAAGTTTTCTCGTTTTTTTTATAAACTTAAACATAGGCATATATTGCTGATCGTATTATTCTTGAAGTAATTTCAAATACACAGAATATTATGAAACATTATATAGAACACATACCTTGCACAATAGTGACGTATACGGTACTAGAAACATAGAACAAAACAATTGTCTTACATCACATATGTGAAAAAAGTATTTTAAGATTAAATTGTAAATTAAAAACATTCTATTTCTAAACTGCTTTGAAAATATTTTTTATAATATAAAATTAGCCTAATTAAAATCCTTCTGCAGTTAAGTCAGGTCTTTGCTTAAATACATTCACTAGGTTCTTAGTAAATGTTTTATTCTACATCAGGAAGAGGTCCATCATTGACTTCATGAGATGATAAAAGATTTATAAAATAATAATGGTGGACTTAATAAATGTATGGTAGAAAATGTCACATATCCAGTTTTGAGCAATTTTAGTCCTCCTGCTTCTTTGGAAAGGATAATAATTTGTGTATACACAATACCTTCATTTATTGTTTCTTTATAGAAAAGTGAGAATGGCTCATCTTGTTTGACTCTGTTCCATAGAATGTTTCACTCCATTTGTGTGAAAGCTTTTTTATCCCTCTACTGAACTATAACTGAAAACCATACTTCAGACACATTATTCTGTTTATCAGTAGAGTAAGTTTCAATTAAATGAACATTCAAATCGTTTGGCAAGAAAGGAGTATCGCTTACCATAGGACATTGGATTCACTATTTGCGATAACTATTATTTTTGCTTAAAAGTAAACTGTAACTAAAACAAAGCGAAAATTATATTTTGTCCGGTGCAACTATCAATAAACAATGCAACATGTTTTAAATTTGCTAAATGTAATTCTTTTTAGTTTTTGACACAGATAATGATTTTCCTAAAATCTTGTTGGTAAGTAGTTTATTTTATTCCAGCCATAGATGCAGATTAATCTCGATAATAGCTCATGGCGGCCCAAGTTGTACATTTACGCTTAACATATGTGACAGATTATGACAGCTTTTGGAAAGCAAGGGCTTTTTCTCCGGGCAAAATGCGGCGGATGCATAGTAATAATCGTCAGTGTGGGCTTTATATACTGTGTATATATATATATATATATATATATATATATATATATATATATATATATATATATATATATATATAAATACTTTTCATAGAAATACTCGTTTATATACTCGGCCTTCCTGAGTTGAACTTCATGCTTCAACTTCAAAATTGGTTTATCTCATAATCTCCTGTTGTTGCACGTTTTTAAAATTGTTTAAGCATCACACGTAGATCTTGTAACTTTCGAAAATTAATATCTTACTCATTATTGATTGTAGGGAGATAATTATCAAGGAACGGGGACGGCCCCGTCTTACTGACCGTACTCACCACAAAAACGTTAGAGTAAAACTAATGTCAGAAGATAGTTACCTACGATTTAAGCGTCTTATTCTCTGTGTAGGATGATTGATAAGTTGGAAAATCTTCAATATGTTTCCGAACACAGTTTCCGTCCTTTGAATATTTTATTAGTTAGTATAACCATGACCTCAATTATCTGAACCTGGTTGTTTCTCTTGCTTTATCTTTACTAATGGCCCGTGAAATTCGCCCATCAGATATCTGAAGGGTTTCAAGAAAGTATTTTTTGGGTTTTTTTACAGCTTCGACTTTTTCTCAACGAAATATTGGTTAGACACTGTCTTACCAGGCAGTTGACTGATAACCTATGACGGTTTATTTAAGTATATGTAATTGATCTAAACCACAAATAAAAGCATTCTTTCTTTTAATTCCCAAAATATATCTAATTTATTTTTCTGTCTTTACATGTTATTTTTTCAAAAAAATTTTGTTATTACTTGAACTCTAGTTTGAATACATCTTACCTAGCAGTAATTTTTAGTTTGATTTTTTGTTCTTACAGCCTGAGTTATTTAGCCGCGTCATTTTTTATTTTCTCGCCTCTGTTGTTTTCTAGTTTTCGTGGCTTTTTGAACTGCATATTGAAAATTCTTTTAATTCTGCAATGTTACCATTGACATGGTAATTAATCAAAAGAGCTATGTAAGTCTTGTACAAAAAGTTTACTAACGCTCATCTAAATAATATGGATCTGATTAAACCATCATTGATTTCAATGTTTTCACATGAACAAATGTAGCTCTTGAATATATTAAGTGCTCTTGAATGGTGGTGATATGCAGACAGATATTACATTTTGACATCAGGTTCTTACAATGCAATATGTTTGTTAAAAAACCACTAATCTTAAAATTAAAAAATAACAATGACATTTTCAATAAAACAAATTGAAAATATTTTAAACGAAATAAATAAAAACTTATTGTAAAATGCAACAACAAAAAACTGCTCAGACTTTTCGCATCGCGTAGTGTCATCTGAAACAAATAGGAGACAGGAAGGCGGTGGTCAGAAGAAGGAAGGAGGTAAAGGCAAGCCGCTTCCGGCCCTATTTTTAGGTCGTAAACCTTAGTGTCATGGTGTGTGTACGAATTTTGTTGGTTTAGGTTCCTTTATATTGTCTTTTAATCGTCAATTCTTCTCTTTCATGTTTTAAAATTAAAATTAGTATTTAAATTAGAAAGCGTTTGTATCCGTTAGCTGGAAAAACCCAAGAACAAGGAGATATAATTATAAATATCATGATTAAAATATTGCCACAAAACTTGTTTAGCGTGTATTTTCAGAAACGATACATGATTTAGATGATTAAAATTATTTTTAACTATATTAATATATATTAATTACATTAATAAATTAATATATTATTAATTCCACAAGGAACAGGAAAATAAAACTATAAACTAGAATACGATAGAGTTTTATCCATAAAAATATCAAAATATGTGCCAAACCTAACTAAGACTAATATTTCACAAAATAAGTTGTACGACAAATACTGGCACTTAAACTTTATGAACTGGTGATCAAAATGAGCTAATCCAGTTGATGAGATCAAAGGTTAAGGAAGCTTGTGACCAAAGCAGGATGGCTCGGTATTCAATTCTGAAAGCTAATAATGCAAGCGGGGTAATGATCTCTCAGTGCCAAAGTAAAAAAGTACCTACCAATACATGTGAGAATATATCTTATCACATTGTCTTGATAATTAATAACCTTAGTGTTACTTGTCTTATCCATAACATTGATGTAAGTGCTGGTAATTTATTAACCAAAAACTGCCACAGAGTCTCTCATTATGTAATATTTATAGAATGTTATGAACAACGATTCTCAATTATACAAAAAACCACAAGAGAGTGCAGTTGAGGGAGGAGCCTATTTTGCCCGTGACCTTGGAGCGGCCAACGAGAACTGAGCGACGTTGCCAAACTTGTTCCCCGCTGTAACCACAAGCCGCGCGAGTCCAGCGTTCTTAAAATACTTAACCGTTACGCTCGAAAGAAATGTTAGAGCTGTCTTGAATTAATTAACTACGTATTACAAAATGTAATTTTAAGGTCATTTAAAAAAAATTACATTTTCTGTAGCTTATTTCCATGTTCAGTTAAAATGGATTGAAATAAATTATTGTATTATATTACTCATATACGAAGATCGTAGGATTAAAATCTTTAGCCGAAATATAAATTAAAAAGAAAACATAAAAATACCGCAAAAACGTAAATTTCCCGTATTTAACAGTTAGATAATGCCATTATCACTGATATATAATAAGGCATTACATGTTTGCATAGTATAATCATGTTATGTTAAATGGATTTTCAATTTGGTAAGAAAGTTATCAAATACAACTAAAATGTAATATATTTCATATTTATTTAAAATGTATAATATATTCATAAAGAACATATTATGTTCTTTTCCATAAATATACTTATTCAGTACGTAACGGTGGGAATTGTTGCCGCAACGGTTTCGTTACGCACTTCGGTTCTCATAAATTTATAACCATGTGAAAGCATTTTTCCTACCTGGCTATTAATAGTCTTGAATCTGTGTTATGTAAAATTGTTTTCACACGTGGGTGATTTAAATATTTAAATTGGCCATAGTTGAAAAATCATTCAGCACAAGTATTTTTATAATATGAATGCACTTTCTTATAAAATTCTAAAGTAAGTTTTAAAATAGTAGGCCCTAAAAGTTATTTAGTGGAAAATTTGATTATTTCATAATTTAAAAATATAATTGTTCGATAATTTTAAAATTGATTACCGGTATATTGTTAAATTTTTTAAATTATTTTTAATCAAACAACACGTCATGCAGTGTCCAATATAAGCAACATGTATATTAATTTTGTGTGTGTTTAGTAATCGTTTAAAATCACTGAAAAGATTGTTGTATCGTATGGAAATAAGCAAGTACTTTACTCTGACTAAATGACGGGACGATTTGTTTGTTTTAATTGATAGTTAGTTTGTAATAACATAAATAAACTATACAAGTAATTTAAATATAATATAGCAAACTGTCAACGCATTTTAAATATTGTTTTTCAATTATACTGATAAGTTTTAAATGTTCAGTAATCAGTGTTAGTTGTGATAGCGCAGCAGTTTATCAGCCACAATGCGCCAGCCGTGCCGGGCGGCAGCGGCAGTTGTGTGGCAACGTCGCGCAGGCCAGTCCATTTTATTGGTCGCCGCCAACTGCACTCTCTGGTGGTTCCTTGTATAGGTATTTCTTTGTTAATGGCAGTTGAAAATATATGGCAGAAGCTTCAAACTGTGTGTAATAAATTCAAGGAATCTAACAGTAAAACATACTTTTAAAATGGCGAAACAAAATATATTTAAAACCGATTATACAAAAAATTGTTGAGCATCAAGTTCCGTAAAAAAAAAAATTAAACATTTACTCATTGTAGTAATTAATATAATATCTATAATTTATAACGTATTAGCTTATATAAGAATAATTCATGAAGTACGGTTCAAATATTAGATTCAATTATGCATACAAATGTGAAATAATTTATAACCAGCTGTAAATAAATAATAATAATACTATTCTTTCTTACGTGCAACAATTAAAATATTGCCTGGCGTGCGTCAACATAACTATATAAAGTGCATAACTACATCAGATAAATGATTTTCGTCAAGGTGAATACATAAAATGCAATACAATTCCTGTATGTATCAGAATCGGAGATTTCGTGGTTGTTGTTAATTTTAGTACTTTTCATCTCAGTGGTCCATCATGAACTCATAAGTCGAATAAAATCCCTTTGATGTCTAAGGGATTTTATTTGACTTATTTAAGAACATGTTTTAGTTAAGTTTTTATTTTTTTTTGTTTCAGTGATGCGTTTGACGCCCTCAGGGAGCCTATTGATTAGTCCGGCTCCAAGTTGTTATGGCAAGTTTTACAAAGCTGTCGTTCTGTGCTGTACGACTCAAAAGTTATCAATACCTCTAGTTCCGCATTGGTGGACATCCCTGCCCATACCAACTCGCATTTCAGTCGGCAGCACAGGGCAACCTCGAGAATATAGATTACAGGGCAGGATCAGCAATCCAAGCTCCCTAAAGGCATCTTTGCGCGAATCTCTGGGGTTTAATTTCAAAAGAGATCTTACGGCTTTCATTTGAGATCTGAAAACTCTTTTAATAACAGCTTCCCTACAATCTTCAAGCCGTATGTGAAACGTAGATGTATCAGACCGAAATAGGCCATTTTTAATTAGTGAAATTACAAATTATTGAAGCTTTTCCTCACTAATTTATAAACCTTATTATTGTTTTCCTTTTCGTCGTTCTAACTTTAAAACTATGTTACACGTTTGTTTTTTCACATCATCATGTATTAGTTTCCTAATTTTAAATAAACACGTATTTGGATTTTTATGAATTTTAATTGTAGAAATATTATACTTTGTAACACGGGTTATTCACTTGACGAAGAAAATCTGCGTTGTTTCTACAATGCAAGTACGGGTTGTAATGTGTATGAAAAATGTCAAAGTCAAACAGCTGTGCGATTACTACAGGATAATATTAGTATTTTTCGCAGCAGACTGCTTGTAAAAAGAAACACTCGGGGGTGTACGTCTGAAAACCACATAATGTAACGTACCGCACAGTTTACGATGTAGGGCAGGAATAGATGACTCAGCAACTGGGATTGGTGCGTTCAACAGTGCTATTTGTGTTTTATCGTAAAACAGAGCATTACTGCAAAAGCGCTATGCAGCTTGAGGTCGTTACTCTAGTTCTTTAAAAAGATTAATTCTTTATTCCTACGAGAAAGAAACTTAATATCCAGATAGAATATTTTATCTTATTCAATTCCGTTACCACTGCTGATTACTGGCCTAAAGTTTCTTCCGGCTTCTAATAGCTTGTCGTCTGAAGGCTTACGGTGACAACGATATATACTCCATGGGACTTTTTGGCATATGATATTCAATAGTCACTGGAGGTTTTGGATTTGGAAGATCTTAGACCCTCGAATTTTTTCTTTTCTGGAAGCTACATATATTAATGAAATTTAGTACAATTTTAACCTCTATAGGACCACCCACTATTTAGGAGGTCATGTGTATTATAAGGTACTGACAATCTATAATATTCCAGCAATCAGGGGCGCCTGAACTATTGATGCTCTTAACCTCTGGGAGCACTCTACGTCTTAAATTTCAGATTCATTAATAATAAAGTCTCTTGTATATTCCGGCCTTTAATTACTTTGAAATACAATATCTACCGAGTACTATGCTTTCGTGAAGCTCTAGGTGTGTGGAATTTGAGAGCATCTAAAAGCTGTAGACTTTCAAATTGACCTGTGATTGGGGTTTTATGAAAGCATTTTGATAACGAGTTTTTAAGAAACGGTTTCTTCTTAATTTTAAATGTTAAGCATATTCCAAACCATGATTCATAGCCCTTTTTAGTTTAATAACATTTTGTCACACACATTAAGGAAACTTCGTTGTACACTTAAGCTTTTGAAGATTGTTTAGTATACACAGATTGTTATGAAATCTAAAAATATGCTGTACACTTTTTTCTCTACTTCAGTTGTAAAAACATTTACAATATTTTTAAGCATTACATGCTTGGCTTGTAATGCTAAAAATTGTAATGCTGTAAATTCTAATATTTCTGTATGCACTCGTCTTATATGTAAAGTATTTAATATCTAAAAGAGGCAATCTATTCTTATCCTCAAAACATAGTGTTTTTTATCACATGTAGTTTGACTAACTCTAAATACACAATTCGGTTGCTAATTCAATAAAAATGTTTAAGTTTACTAATAGTTGAGTTTTGTAATGTGTATAAAAAACTTATGACAGCATATATATATATATATATATATATATATATATATATATAATATATATAATATGTGTGTGTGTGTGTGTGTGTGTGTGTGTGTGTGTGTGTGTGTGTGTGCGTGTGTGTGTGTGTGTGCGTGGCGTGCGCGCGCGCGCGTGTGTTTGTGTCTAGGCTTTGTCTTTATAATTTAGTTTATTTAATATTTATTATTTTTTGAATACACTTTAAAAATAATAAAGTTATAACTTAACTAAGAAGTGTCTTAAATACAAATAGAATATTTGTGATATAATAGTAAAATTGTATCATTGTACATTTTTAAAAGTTTATCCATACAAGTATATTATTTTTTTCCCCATATGTTGTCAGAAATAACATAAGGGATAAAACCACTATTTAATTAAAAAGGGAACTATTAACTTTAAAAACAATGGATAGTAAACTAGAGCATTATTTGATTACATCTTTAAAGACCACAATGTAAGTGAAATGTGGGACAGTTAATAAAACCTTATGGCTACATTTAGTGTCGACATAACCTTGCATTCCACGGCATGTCTGTGGCCTGGAACAAATGGTGTTGAAAACACAAACCTTGATTGGATTTCTTGCTGTTTATTTGGTTTCTAAGAAAATCACAACCATGTATATAAAACACGTGCAGACCTTAGTTTACTATAATATTAAGTATTCGTATTTCTGATTAATATCATGTTTTCAGAGCATAAGTTCCTTGCCGAAACTGATGATAACTATTGAATGAAAATCACGAATTAAGATTTAAATAATCCTATTATCGGCATATTTTGTAATTACATTATTGTTATTGTATTATTTTTGTTGTGATAAGAATATCAGACACCTGCATTGTATAGGATGAGATGATTACTCTCTGCCTGTTACATACTCTACGAAATAATGATTTGGGGAGAGAATCTTCTCCGTTCCTCGTAAGATTTTCTTTAAGCTCCAAAAGTATCTTTTGATACACACAATTTACTAACATTAAACTAGTTATTATCTTAAATAATCTTGGAGGACTTAATCATTTATCTGTTGACATGTGTTCCACACTGTTTTAAAACAACAAAAAAAGGAAGCTATTTCATAGAATATAGATTATCTAAGAGCTTAAAAATTGTCCTATATAGTACAATCGAATTATGTGACGATAACCTTCATTATGTAGAGATGTTATTAGACACCCAATTTACACACACGTTATATTGTATGAATGTATAACTAAATATTTAATTGCCAAATTATAAGATTGCTGGCATGGCTCTGCAACATCACAAAGTAAATAGCCTGTAAAAGAACAAAGATTTAAAGTACTTTCTTTCTGTTATTATTATAAGTGTTTTGAAAATTCAAAGCACTGATTATTCTGCCTCCAGAAAGCTTTAATATTCCCAGAAATAAGTTAATCTCTAGACAAATTATACTGTCATCTATATAAATTAATTCGATTTTGTGAAAATTATTATGATCTAAAAGCTACGAGCAAGATTGTTCGTTTATGTTTATAAGTATAATAATCTGCTGTGATTAAATACATGTTTATTGTAATTCATATATATTTATTAAAGGCTCAAACTATATTCAGTTTAATAAAAATAAAAATATATTTAATTATAGCAATTTAATATATTTTTAAACATAAATGAACATCGCATTGCTTTGTTTTTAAATATTGTTCTACTATTTTTTTTTCTATTTATAAGTGAAGTATTTTAGTCCCCGTAACCAGGTCAATCATTATCAGGTTATCCAACTTCAATATAATAGACACGATATGCAAGTTTCTCTCATATTAATCCGATCATACTGTTGTTTGTTCAAGCACAAGTTTAATGCAAGATACATGTCAAGGGCCGTTTAATCGGCGTTACGTCGCTCATGGCACTTTCCTTTGTTGTGAGAAGTTTACCATCAGATAGGGTGCTTTGTTGGGTTGGTATACGTGATACGCACGCCATATATTCAACGGACTCTGTTCACTAATTTTAATATAGACTGACCACATTCAATCAAATATATGCACAAGATTTGCAGAACAATACAATCAATCATTGCCTACTATTTTATACAATTTTTTAGACTATGATACTTTTTATATTATTTGAAGTTTATACTATGTTGAATGTTTTCCAACAATACAATAGTAAAATATTTCTCTTTAAATTACAATAAATTCCTAAAATTTGTAAGTTTCACCTCATTTCAAAAATTATTCTTCATGGAGGGTAAGGATTTTTAATTGTTTTAGATTATTGTTAGTATGATATTTAGAAGTGAATTTTAGTAAAGAAATACACATTAATTCAAGTATTAAAATTTCTTGTTATGAGCATATTACCATTTTTCACTTCTATATAAAGATTTTCAAATTAAATTTAAAGAGATTCACATCCTATGTATAATTTATATTAATTTTTAAATCGGCTAAAGCATTTTAATCTTTAATCGGTTTGTATAGCATCTCATCTTCTTATAGTCTTAGTTTCGAAAACAAAATTGCACCAAACAAGCACACAACCTGGTATTCAAATCAAAATTTTGAACCAATATTACCTCTAAGACAAAAATCTATCGTCAGACACAGTAGTTTAGGGGCGGCCAAATGAATAGTTTACAAAATGTTACAGAAAATGAAACGATAATTACTTAACAGATTTTTACTCTCGGTACAAAAATAACTCAATTTAAACGTAAGACACGTAAGTTCACAATTAATAAGATTTAACTAACCATATAAGCAGATCCTAAAATTTATGAAATCTAATATCTTTGTCGATCTTTCTCACTGTTATAAATATTATGTATATGTCAAACATCTGTGATACATTAAAACGCTTATAATTAAGTTACTTGTTATCAGTTACTATTTATACTACATGCTTTAGATTCGGGACTGTACTAGTTATAGAGGGGATAAATAATTCATATGGACATGTTGCTGGTCCAACACTAAGCCTGATCCACATAAATATCATTGCTATCGTCCAAATATTTGCTATCTGACCTCTCACTTTACATTTGACAGTCCTAGCGTTAAATTTGCCATGCCATAGTTTATTGCATTGGATGAGTCATCTATTGTGCAACTAATAAAATAAAGTTAACACTACATGATATCTTTGAACGAATATGCAGTGACATTTTATAACAAGTAATATGAAGAGATTTGTAATAATTTGTCAACTGTTAGAAGATTATAAATTGGTCGTACGATATTTATGTTTTCTTATGATGTGTTGCAATCTCCGTGTCTTATAAAATATATTACTGGTTATTTATGGTACAGTTATATTGTAATAAAACTCAATTTATTAGTGAAAGAGTTGACGTTATTAAATGAATAAACTATACATCACGTACATACACCATGAATCAAAGCTCATGTCATGCATTGCCGGTATCCAACCACAACCGTATTGATTATATATGTGGTGCTAATTACTTTTATGTAAGTTCCAATTCATATGTACTTCACAGAACATAACACCAATTGGTATTGCGCCAAGAACAGTGTATTTTTCAGTATTGGCCGACATAACATACAATCGTGCACTCCCTCAAGCCACATTTCCCCCGCTTTACGACGCTGTGTTGCCACTTGTTCTTCTTAATGGGGACGGACCCTAACACTGCTTGTTTATGGTTCTCTGCGATCTTATCACACGGTATGTTCTGTTACAACTCTCAATAATGTATGGATACAGAAGGCACAAACCTCTTAAATGAATTAGAGCCGTACTGAATATTTATTCATAGTAGAACATTAATAAAATACAAACATGTATGTATGGATATGTTATTAACTAAAAATCGCATAGGGATAGAATATCACTCATTATTAAATGAATCAGAAACCATGTGGATTGTATTAAAATTATTTATGTTTCTGACCGAGTGTCTAAGTATGTTTCACTAATTACAAAAATATTTGATAGGACCGAAGTAACATATTTCAGGAAGAATACTTGATCAGTACTTCGTTAATAATATGCCTTAACTAAGAAGTAACGTTTTCATATTAATAATCCTAAATTATTTAAGTAAACATTCCTTAGTGCAAGAATTTGTCAATATTTCAAAACACATAATTTAAATGAGAAACCGTTACAAACCTGTAATAAAATATGTGCACTGCTACGTTTGTACTATTTAAGTTTATTTATGTATGTAAATGTTATTATTAGAAACATAAAATAACAATACGTATGTTACATTATTTGCTCCTGACATACTTTTTCAATACTGCACCTTCACACATGGATTTATTTGTAAACCAAACAATTTGAATTTCATCCTGTATAGCGATGTATCTCAACTTGTAAACATAATATTTTTTATCTGAAATTTATGAATAACTGAAGGTGATTTATCAATAATAAAATGTGAGTGTTATCATAATTACAATGAAGATTTGTCAGTTGGAACATTACAATGACTGAATAATATATTCCAATAATATGTGCTCCCTTTCAATGTTTTTATATGAATGTAACAATGGAAGTCTTCTTCGATGCACGATGATGATGCTAGCTGCATCGGCTGTTTAATATGCAATGTGTCTACTAAATGAATGTTTCTGGAAAGAGTATGCCGTCTTTGCATTATTATTATAAATATGTATATACTAGTATCAATATGCAGACTGTAGAAAATTATAAGTTTTGTTTTGGACTATCATATATAGCACAGCGTTTACTACGTGTTTACAAATAAAAGTTTTAAATTTCAACTAAACTAAAAAACCACGGTACTCAAAAAGCCGTATAATCAATTCAATTACAACAAATTAATATTAAGATCATAGAAACATTCTTAAATGATACAATTATTTTCATTACAACTTTTATTTATTCTTTGTTCTATTCATATGTACATACTGTTAAGTTTTTAACCGTATTAAATTCAAAATTTTAGAAAATGTTACAAGGAAAGTTGATTTATAGTATCGTATTGGGAGTATAAATGTTTAAGATTTTGTTATTATGTATTATTTATATAAAGGGATAGTGGCATTTAGGATATTTGCCATCGTTAAATGTATACTTTTTTAATAACATTGGAAAATGTCCAAAATTGTATATCTTTTCATAGCTAACTTATCATAGTACAACTGACGTGGTACTTTGTTAAAGAAAGGTAAATTTTAAAATATAGCAGTATAAGCAAGCACGCGAACCAACAAGCATAAAAAGTAACATATTGAAACCCAAATCCCACGCCACAAACATTTAAGATGTTATGTAAATTAATCTAACCATATAGCATGTTGCGTAACGCATCCTTAAATAATAGTAATCTACAAAGAACCAAAAATATCTGTTACTTTAACTGTGATTGCTATTTTTATAAGATTACAGTAAGAATTAAATTGAGAAAGCATTAATTATCGAAAGTCATAGTAAAATATGTATGTTTAACATATAAATGTGTAACAAGATAGCGCTATCTAATTTGGAAAATAAAATAGTCGTAAAACCGTAATATTAAAACGATAAAAAGATCAGGCAATCATATAAAGTCAATACATTTTTATTTTGACAACATATAGTAATGTATGTTATAAGAAAATTTCTTTTCGACTAATGATTATGAACCAAACATATATAATAGTTTGTGTTATTTCCTAAAAAATTGTTAACTTATGTATTTTACTATTCCATTAATATTTGTAATTATTTCCAATGAATCAGTGAATTATATAACTAGAAACAAGTTTTAATAATATAAGAACATTTTACTTGGTAAAATATTTTCTAAAAACTACTTGTGGCTGTAAATGTGTTTGATTTTTATTTGACATTTAAATAATAATTATTTCAGTTTTTAACTTACTACTGACATTAAAACTACTACAAATTAAGATGAAATAAGGTATAAAATTGTACAAATTTAATATATGTATAAATGTACATTTTACGTTAGATTCTTTTTAAATGACTTGTAATAATACTTTGATATTTAACATGGAATTTCATCTTTGGAAATTCTTTTGCGGGACCATAATTATTAATTATTAATACTTATATTTAATAACACAGGAAATATTATTTGTATTGCTCATTAGTTTAAACATGTAGCATTACAATTTGTACAAAATTGTGTATTTAATTTATACATGTATATTTTATAATACAATTAATTATTTAAATTATAAAATGTTCAGATTTCTTATAGTGACTATAAGTAAGAAAATAAATATTATTTAAAACACCTTTCACATTTTTGGATGGCGGCACTTCCAGTA
Organism: Homalodisca vitripennis; assembly: GCF_021130785.1. Lineage (NCBI taxonomy): Eukaryota > Metazoa > Arthropoda > Insecta > Hemiptera > Cicadellidae > Homalodisca > Homalodisca vitripennis. The sequence goes on from NW_025782046.1 coordinate 19,160, forward strand.
ATAAACAAAACAGTCGGTTACAGCCACAGTGATAGCTACCAAGTAGCTTAAGACACGACATTGCTGTTCTACGGAGCGTAAAGCGTGAACACCGCTGCACTCCGCCGCCCCTGTCGAACTCTTAAGTCTTATTTATAACGTTCTTGACTCATAATCTTATCTTTCCTTTGGTCACATTTATCCTGAAGATATTCTCCTTAGTTTTTATCTTTACCAATATCATACTTCGTACAATTGAAGAGAAAACATCAGAACAAATAATTATTTTGACAAACTCAATTGATGAGATGTATTAGGTCTATCTTTTGCTGGTATTTATTATCTTATTTCCATCTCATAATAAAAAAGTAATACGGCTAGGTGTGAAAAGGAATGAGCTACGCGTATTAAGTATGGATGGAAGCAAAAAGCCACTCTTAAGTAAACCTAAAATTTTAGTACAACAGCAAGCTTACTGTTTTATCAAGTACTTTATAAATGATACTCCAAAAACATAACTTTTAATAAAATACTCAAACTATATCAGATACCCATAATTTATTGTTGAAATGTATGCAGATAAATGCAGTGCATTCTTAAACTGCAATCTATGTACAATTTGACATTCTTTATAGTTTTTATCCAACAGACATCTTATTTTCACATTTATAACTAGATATGCACTATCATGTGCCCTGGGTTATATTATTGACGGGTTTTTCCTTGTGTGAGCGATTGTGTAAGGCATTTTTTTAAGAAATAAACCCTGGTAATAAAAATGTTATCTGAATGTTTTGTTTATTTTAATTTAGCCTATGTGTAGTTTTCATATTAATAAAACATTTTGAAAGCAATTTTTCTTTTATAGGAGAAATTTAGTTTTTTATTCGATTATAATCAAGGTCAAGTGTATGAAAAGGGTTATGTGACTCAATCATAGATAATACCTGCAATTTACCAAATTAACAGATGATCGCTTATTAAACATGAAAGTTATTACTATTTTTAACTTTACTGAAAAGTAATATAACTAGTTTGAATTTTGGAACGTCAAATAGCTGGTGAATTGTAAAATAATCTAGCATCTAGCCAATATTAAGTAATTTAGGAGCGTAATTAGTCATTCTGCAAACAGCAAACAATCAATCGGTTATATACAAACAGTTTTATAAACCTATTTGTTATTTTGCGACGATTTTAGGGTTAAACAGAGAAACCACGTATAGCTACAAATGCTAGTAACGTCTATTTTATATTTTAATCAGTCTCAAATAAGTAACAAGATATGAGAAAAAAGGTTTATATTCTTTCAGTTTACTCACTACCTGTGAGTAATATCCTCATGCATGTAAAGTTTGGAGATATGAGTAGCTGCATATCACTTTGAAAAATCTCTTAATATAAAATTATTGTTGTAGAAACAAGTGGGTAACGTTTAGGGATGGATATTGCCTGGTTACGAGAAAGTATCTTTCCACAAATTTCCCTCACTCGTTAAATCACAATATTAACTTTTTTGCAGTACTTATAATTACACAAATTTAATACTGTTCAAATATTATAAAAATAATGTAACAATAATAGAGTAAAAATTACGCTTCATTTTAAAATGAGTGTATTTAGTTAGTGCTGGAGTGCCTAGGATCTCTTCAATTTTAAAATCAATACTTGTTAATAATATATTAATATCCATATTGACATGATGAAATATTGCGCGGATTACCTTGACTGGTTAATACCGGTATGTGTATTTACTATTGACTCCGGTAATCTCGCTTACGTGTAAAAAGGGAGACGGCTTATTAAAAATGGAGTTCCAATTGAGCCCGGGGCTGAAGAGTACTCGTCAAAAGTGTGACGTAATGGCTCCCTGTGGACTCTTTGTTTGTGGCCTCGCTATCTCGAGAGTACTGTTAAGGGCTCGCTGATTCTTAACAAACCCCATTTGATTAGGATGACTTGACATATCTAGGGAATAACCCGTCATGTTTCCTGGAATCTCATGATCATGTTAGATTTATACTATGATCTTATATTCAATATTTCTGAAATGGATACTAATGCTTTTATTAGCACTTCTATCTTCTCATTCGTATTTTATAACAATGTCACAACAGAAATTGTATATTTACATTACGATTATTTTGATTGTTTCACGGTAAAAAGAGTCATGAAACGATTCTTTACTATTAAAAGCTACTAACTTAATATACAAATGTATAACCAAATGAACCATATCTCCGTATCTATAAGTATAAAAATGGACAGATTGCATATCACCTAATGATAATACATCTATGTACTAAATAATGGTAAAAATACGTTGAAAAAGTGCCGTTCTGATATTATTTTGCCGTACTTAGTTAAAATTCCTCCACTTTTATCACCGGTCTAGGTTTTCTTTAAATTGTACAAGTTTTCTTTAAATTTATTCACCAAGAATTTCAACAAACATGGGTGAAAGAGATTATGAGGTAAGACTTAAAACTGCTATGGCCTTTAATTCAGCACAAAGTTGAAGAAAAAATTTGACAATTCTGGATTTTAGAAAAAATTTAGGGATGAGGTGATTTAGAAAAACCTCATGAAATCTGATGATTCCGAGGTATACAAATTCAGTGGTTTGCAACAGATTCATTCTTATAGGTAAATTATTTTTTTACTTATTCCCCTTACATATAACAACGGGAATGAGGGCTTGAAATCTCATAATTCTGCCTGCTTACGGTAACTACATTGCCATTATTACACGTAAACAATACGTTCGTGAAAGTATTATTATCCTGCGATGATTTGTGATTGTATTATTTCAATACAATATGTCTGCTGGGATACGATGGTTACCGCCCTAAACTTTTGGCAGGTTGATTGCAGACCACAAGGCATTGCTGTCGCAAGAAAAATTAAAAAATGAAAGTAGGCTGTCAGTTTCTTAGTATGGTTTACATATAGTACCAAGCCAATAAATGATTATTTATTGCCTTTAACATGTGAAATACTCTCCAGGTTAAACTCAAATCACGTGATAATGAACCAGAACCTGCTTTATAATTACTATTTTGTATGTAATTTTGATGACATTTTACAGGACAGAGGTGCCCCAGTCCACAAGCGCCATGACAACTGACGACTTGCGTCAGCTGAGAGCTTTTTACTGATACTATTCGACTGTTACAAATCGTCAATATAGAAGGATCAGGATGATCTCTGATTTTTTAAACCCAGTATTTGGGAGTTTAAACGGGATTGGAAAAAATAAATCAGGCCAAGAAAGGCTTCGGTTAGAAAATAGAAGAGAGGCCCTAAATCACTGCATCAATGCAAACCATTTCCGCTAGACTGGAAAATTTGTTTTCTGTTAATTAGCCCATATTTGCCAATGGCGCAGTGTAGTGGGTACGGCGGTTATCGCAAGATAACCAGATCAAGCAACGCCGAGCGTGGCTGCTGCTTGGACAGGTGACCGCTGAGCGATCCTGTCCTTGCAAGCGGCCCGCCTGCCCGGCCATTGGTGGTGGTTCGGAAGTCACCTTTAAGCCGTTGGTCCCCAGGTTAAGTGTTAGAGTTAAGTTAAGTGCTTCTTAGCCCTAACTTCGCCTGGTAAAATAAGACATGCTTTACTTTTTTTTTTTTTTTACTTTTATTAAATTTCTCTTGTTATCATCTAGTACAACTAGTAAACCTTCGTAAGAGGGGTGAAGTCTGCAGTCTAAATACTCGCCAAGCGGGCGGCTTTGATATTCCCAGGCATATAAGCTTTCCTTGATTACTGCAGTAAAGAAAAATTCCCGTTTTGGGCATGAAAATATATGAATCTATTGAACTAACACACTTTGAATACAATACAGGGTAAAAGATCATGGACTCCCTATTGTTTACAAATGATTAATTTTTAATTGTCTCATTTGTGTTAAGTAACCAAATTACGCAACAGAGCATTTTAAACTAACACACACACACACACCACACACACACACACACACACACACACACACACACACACACACACACACACACACACACACACACACACACACACAACACACACACACACACACATATATATGAGTTCATATTAAATATTAAAAAGTAATAAAATTTAGTAATATAAGCAATTTAATTTGTCTTAGCGTTTTAAAACAATTATGAACATTCAAATTGAAATTGTTACTCTAGTTATGCATTTGTTTTATAGTTTTTGTTTTTAACGTTATATCTAAGTTAAAATTAAGGACCATGCTGTTCAGTTTTTGCGATTTAGTTCCCCTAACTTTGTAATTTCACTGCACACCAGTAAAAGTAAAGACATTATGACTATCATTATAACTATGGAATATGATCACTAAATTATCACCTCAAAGCGTCATCATAATGTACTGTTTAAGGTTAGTATTTATATTTTATTTTGAATTTCTGATTAAGTAAAATGTTTCTTTGATACAGTGTATATCGTTTTACCAACTGAAGGATATTAGAGCCTTGATCGGAAATACATTTATAATATTAGAATCAATGGCTCTCTCAAAATAAAAACACCACTTATAAATTGCATATAACAAACTCTACAGATTCGTAACGTTCTCAACACAAACCCGATTCTTTTATAAAGGTGTTTTAAATTTTTATATACTGCAAGACTCCTTAATACAATAATTTAGCATATTTAAAACATGTTTTTAACAATCAATATGCATATAAACTTCATTATACAAATTAAACATTTCCTTATAGTACAATACTTGTAGTATAGAATATAAAAATTAAAGTATTCAAACAAATTCTCTGTTGCATGATGCGATAAAAACTCTTTTGTTACTAAGTTGTATAGTTATAGGATGCTTCCTATATTATTGAATTATTTGTAGGAAATATTTTTATTTTTAATTAAGAGAATTGTAAACTTATATAATAGTTGAATTGTAAGATTGTGAGCCTTCCAGCATTGCTGAATTTCTTGTCAATTCGGGTTCAAGGAATGCTAGAAGCTTCCTTTTGTATGTAGGTATTGAGCACAGGTTACATGTCTGGGTTGGACAGGTACCATTCAACACAGACATTGTGTTGCTCAATTTTGATTGGCCAATGTTAGCTTGATTAGATGGTGGGAGGGACTTCTAGATCCTTCCGGTGGCTTCAACCACGTTTTCAGGGGATTCTTTGCTGTGTGCTCAGAGAGTGTAGTCGTGTTAAGTGATAGCCTACTCTTGCCGTATTGATTTTTCGGCAAGAAGCTTGAGTTGTAAGATTTAAAATTCTTTTCAAAATTTAAAGTTGTGTTTCAATTAAGTAATATATAATAGTCATTTTGGTTACTTGGTGAAGTCTTCAGGAGAAGTGCGAGAGGTACTGTGAAGGTTAGAATTTAATATTGAAATAGAAAATTACTTGATGATATTTTCCTGTACAATTTGGTTTAATCAGGAATAGCCTACTGAAAAAGAAAAATTTATTTAATCTTCTGAGATTCTATAAATATTTTAACAAGTTCCTAAATTTAACATTCAAAGCCAAGCGTATAATTCTAGATAATTCAATAATTTGCAAATTGGAAATTTTACAGAAAGTAAGTAGTTTGAAATTGATACAATTTTGAGTTTAACTGGTTGGACATTGTGTTTGTTCATAAATAAAAATATTAATATTACCTTTATTTGTTTGATTTTTATTTTGAGAAGAAGTCATTTTATTATTTGTTTTATTTTATATTAGAAGAAGATTATTTTATTTTGAAGTTTAATGAAGATTTTTATTTTGAGTTTGTGTTGAAAACATTAGCACTGAGAACTTGAAGGACACAATTATTGAATGATTGATTGATTTTTAGTTTTAAGACTGAACTTGTGAACATTTGATGGGTTTAAAAATATGAAAGAATTGAGAATAAATTAAAAAGTAAAAAAGATAGCTTGGAGTTGCTGTATTATTGATTTTAAATTGTATTAAAATTATTATAATTTCATACTGAGTTTAATTATTGAATTCCATTGGAACTTGTGCATTCTTAAAATAAAGGGTTATTAGTTCAGAACACAATTGATCGCTCTTATACTAAAAAATAGTTGTAATTGGTTTATACAAGATAACCCTACTATAGACACGTTACAATAGTGTAACAAAAAGATAATAGAATATTGCTTAAAAGTTCGGATTTTATATATTTACACAAATATAGATGTTATATTTCGTCAAATAAACAGTTATTCAAGAATATAGATGATATTTATAAGTTTTGGATCATGTGAAAAGTTTTTCCTATTTGAAAAAAATTAATTATGGAAGTATTACTTTGAAGTTAAGTTAATTTTAAAATAGTTTCGTAAAATATATAAAAAAATGCTTTTACTTCGTGCAGGAAGAAACTTTTAATAACTTTCAACATAACGAGGTTATTCACTGATGTTATCACATAGTAACTAGCAACGGATATAACAAGATTAATTAGATATTACATATTAACCGACCATTACTAATAAATTATATGAATTAAACTAAATTTATTAAAATAATAATTAAATCTTACATAAAATTGATAACCAATTTCTAAATATTCTTCAAGAAACATAGACATAAAACCTGTACACTGGGCACGCTAGTTATACCATAGGATATACTGCATAAACAATTGTTTATGGTTGCTCACTATAGTACAACAAAATTCTATTGTGGTTAAAGATCTATTGTACTCTTGTAAACTCAAAGAAATACAAAACGTAAAATCAGCTATTTTTACTAACTAGAATATCCTGTCAGGTCTCTCGTCAAGCAAATCGGTGTTGGTTTAGCTAGCGTATACGATTAAACAATATCAACAAAATATTGTGTATATATAATTATTACTTTATGACTGCCAAATATCTTATTGTGTGAGTAGCGATAATATAAATTATTTTTAATTCATTTTCTTAAACCTTGAAAAAAGTCACATATGTACCTACAAATCCATAATTTATGTAATTACAAATTTCTATAAAGTACATTTCTATTTATTTAATTCTGATCTATAATGTTCAATGAACGCATCCTTATTTTTCATTGGGGTACGCTAGATCGCATTTGGTTTTTTAAAGCAAGTGTTAAAGCAATAAAGAGATTATTACCTGTAAAATCCAGGAGATCGCAACCTTACTCCAATTAGTATATAAAATAATATTAACCTGTTTTCCTATTAAATTTGAACCAATTATCTCGAATCTTTTAGAAAACTCATTAACTTAAGTAAAAAACTAGTATTTCTACATCTAATAAAGCATTACCATTACGATACCACATAAGCCTATATATAAATGTATATATATATATATATATATATATAGTATATATATATATATATATATATATATGCTTTATATTTATGTTATCCTTTTAACTACATACAATTTTTAATGCTGTAATGAAATGTGGTCTCATTACTGACAGTGATTCATATTTTCAAAGGCTTTAACCAGGTGAGAACGTCCACACTAACAAGGTTAGTTAATGCACTGCCACCGCGGTTAAGAGCAGCTCCATTCATGTACGTCTCTGGCTCATATCGTGCTCGCACTTTACTCTATGAATTATCTATTAACGGTTTATCTTTTTGTATCGCCATGTTTTAGATACGTCCTTAGCATAACATTTAAATGTCCTATCCACCATTGTTTTTTTGTGAGATTATATATATATATATATATATATATATATATATATATATATATATATATATAATATATATATATATATATATATATATAAGTAGATAGTAATATGGGGTTCCTGGCGCACTTTCGGAGCCGACCGAAAATCAATGTAAAATACTGTTCAATGTACCATAAAGGAAGCTGAGAAACAACACAGCAAATCTCAATGAAAAATTAACCGAATCTACAGTCGTTCGTCTCCAAAAAGCGATCGGTACATTACTATCTACTCTGTGGAATGAAAAATTAACCAAATCTGAGCTTCTACTTTCTTAAGCTGTGCTTTGTAAAATGTTGTCAAATCTGCTACGAATAAAGGATTTATCTTAATAAAATTTAATCAATTTAAAACATTTTTACTAAAAACATACTGTACTTTAATAAAAAACTTTTCTACTAAATAAACAACATGAACTCACCAAGCTCTCTTCAGTTTCTAGCATTTCAAAAACTTACAAAAGAAAGACAATTTTAACGAGTTCAACGAATTACCAAAACATTTTAAAGAACAGTTGATACTTTCCTTAAATGATACAGAATTCAAAGAACTTGTAAAGTCTTTTGCAGAAAAAACGTCTAATGGAGTGTTTTACTATCGGCAAAAAACTAAAAAAGTAAGGGATTACATATTTAATATAATTACGAAAGATATTGAAAAGAAAGTAAAAAATAAACAAAACAGAGAGTTTTCATCGTTTTTTTATGACATTTTTCCGCATATTATACGTTCTTTCAAGATAATCAAGACTTAATTGATGAATTTCTTAGGAATTTTTGTGAGTATCAAGATTTATCAACACAATTCATTAAAGAGCATTATAGAATTTTTCTTATAGAATATAGCCACATTTTGTGTGAAACAAAAGGTATTACTGTAGATAATATTCCATGTGATTCCTATGAAGAAAGACACCAACTATGGTTATCAAAACAGTACTATGACGTGGGGAGGGACTGCAAGTTTTAGAGTTAAGACTTTATTCTACAAAGTTAATTGTTATAATTTCTTTATCTTTTATAGTCTTCTTTCCAGTAAACAATCAAGTGTTAATTTTTCATTTTTGTTTAATTCTTTAATCTTTTTTTCATCCAAAACAGTCAAAAATCTGTTCGGCAAGTGTACTTTACAATCTTCCAACTCGGCAATTATTGTAAACCCGAATTTATCTTTCATTTTCTCCAAATTCAAGATTCTATGTTTCTTCCTTTCTTCCAATTCATTTAACTTCTTATACTCTTTAAACTTACATTCTCCAATATCATTTAACTCTTTTCAAGAACTCCATTTAAATAGAAAAAATTTAAAGACGGAAAAAATGAAATTTGCTAACAATCACTCGAGAAGTCGGGGAGAATGTGAGTAAAACCGCATTCTTTTCACGAGGTTCTTCGTTTAATTTCTCCAAATGTACTATAAAATCATCAAAGATTTCAGGCTTAAAATCGTAATCAAATTCAATATCCAAATAGTGAAAGATTATAGGTAAAATCTTTTCATAATAAACGTGTGTATCGATACCTACAAACCTAATGTATTCTTTGAAAAGGAAAATAATTTTGTCAATGGTTCCAAGAGATAAGTAAAAATTTTTATTCTGTTTTCTAAATTCTGTAACGAATTTTGTTTGCTTCTTGTCTCCGTTTTGTAAGTTCATAAGCAGATTATTCAAATGTGATAGTTTATTTCGAAATTTCTTAGGTTTAGGTCTTTCGTACAAAAATTAAATTACAACCTCTACAAACTAAAATATCTTTTATCGATAATTTCTCCTCTATTAGAACACTTGTAACAGTTGGCATTATACTCTTCCATTTAAACAGAAAGATTTTTTGTTTAAATGGAGATTATGGAACTAAGTCTGCCGAGATATAAATTTTTCAACGCAAATGTTTGTGTTTACATTTCTACAACAGAGATAAATAGAAATAATTTCATTCTATTGTACAACTATTTAGGATATTATGTGTACGATTATAAAGATTATTACGGGAGAAATCGAGATTTTTTCATCAGCGAAAGAGTATATTTTTGAAGTTTTAGAGGGAATGAAAGAGAATAATATGAACATCATTAACTACTGAATTTCTCTAATATCGTTCTTAATCACATCATAGGCTAAAAATTTCTCAGAGACAACAACAACATAACAAATCGCGTTTGTAACAGCTTTTTGAAAATCCATATTGATAATTATATCGTTCTTTGAACCAGAAATATTTGTCAAACTCTTTGTTGTATCAATGACATAAAATAGGTCTATTCGCTAAAAATTCTTTAGGATTGTAATACATTTCCTTATTATTACAGTAAACTTTCTTAAAATCTTGATACATCTGATACATGATTCTGAAAAGACCTCCTTGAAATGTTTTAAGTTTTGTAATTCATCTGGATAATAAGAACCGTTCAATTTTTACTCTGATATTTTTTACATTCAAACTATCAAACTTTGAAGGATTTTTTTCTTGATTATTCTGTCTATCTGTTTGAAAACCTATGATAACGAACTTGGGATTGAAGATGTTTCTATAAATATTTGTAATATCGAACGAATAAGTTGTTTCCGGAAATACCTTTTTGTTCAATACATTGCCAATCTAGAAAATTAAACATAATGTTTTGACTTTTTGTAATTTCATCAATCAACCTTATTTTACTCGTGATTTTATAATCAATCATTGGAACTCTAATAAAAAAATCTGTAATTGTTATTTTTCCATCAACAGGCATAAACATTTCCAGTTGCAGTCTTCAGAATCACATCATCGTCTTCTGCTCTTTATAAAACTTAGATAAAATCCTCCTTTATAGATCGGAAATAGTAACATTTTCAAAAAAATCCTAATCCAAAATGAGATAAATTTCCAGCTGCTTCAAAAACAACCAAATTTAAAATCTGATTCAAAGCCATTAGAAGTTTGAGAAATAACATTCACTTTTTGAATTACGAAATAGTTCCTTTAATTGTGCTTAATTGGCCACAGTTTTCGACTTCTTCTATCAATTTATTGTGTTTTCTTACTTCAATCTTAGAAAAATAAAAACGGTATAAAATTATCGATTAATCTAACATTATCAGTTCCAAGATATGCTTGACCATCTTGTTTTGTTTTAAAGTTCCAGAAATATAAAACTGGAAGTTAGACGAGCAAAAGTTATCTCCAAAATCAATATTAAACTCAGTTCTTTTATTCGGTTCATTCAAATGTTGTTTACTAATTGGATAGAAATTTTTAAACTCCGCCCTTTCAATATCACTAGCATATTTTCTGTAGTCCGCCATTTAATAAGAGAAAATTTAGAAATTTTAAACATCGTGTATCATTTTTTCATCGATCTAATGTACGTTTTTATAAGAAAAGATATAAATTTTAGTAAAATAATTAAAAAGATTTAGAGTCATTTTTAATGATCTACTTCGTCATATTCAGGATTCTCTTCCTTAAATTTTGCGATCTCGGTCACATATTTCAATAAAATCTGCACAGGATAGTAACCGCTATCTATAATATTGTTCCAATCAACTGTATCTTTATTTTCATCCAAAAACTTTATTACTCAAGTGTTGATAGAGACAAAGAACAGACATATGATCTTTTAATTGGATAATGTATATTTTCTTGAATGAACTCTGATGATAAAGTTTGATATTTAGCAATGTTATACCAATTCAATTTGTTTACGTATAATCTCATCATATCTTCGGATAATTCATATTTTTGAGAAATGTCATCCCAACGTTCTTTTTTCAAATCTCTTTCGTGTTGCATGATAAAAAAGATCGAAAGCACTGTAATGTCCCCGCCATCTCTATTTATTAGGAAAAAAATTTCAAAATCAAGTTTTTATAAATTGACTCTTTTTTGCGTTACATTCAGCACATTTTCCAGATATTCTCTTAACTCCATTGATGTTTGCATTAGTATTTTATATCGTTTGTGGCAGTTTTCTCTTTGCACCTCACACAGTATATGAGCGCCATTTATATAAGGAAAATTAGTCATCATAGCCGCCTAATCCATTAAATCTGTTATCAATGTTTTCAAAAGATTTATTAACATCTTCTTTAAATTTATTAAAGTTTTCTTTCTAGTTTATTTACTTTATCGAGATATAAAATCGTTGTATTCAACGAGTTTATGATCAATATTCTCAAAAGTTTTTGTGGCATCTAAACTAAACTTATCAAAAGACTGCTTATTTTTTATAACTTTTTCATTAATTTCGCCAAAGTTTTTCTTCTAGTTTAATTAATTTATCATGAAGTAAAGATTGATTTAGTAACTACTCTTTTAAAAACTTCACCATTTTTTCTATCGGTTTCATTAAAACCCTCTTGAAATTTAGCGAAATGTTCCAAAAAGTTTGTTATTTTTCCATAAAGATCGCCTTTATATAGAATTGAAATTTTCCTCAAAATTTGTAAATTTTTCATCACAATTTTCTATAGATCTTTTACTTCTTTCATCAAGTTTTTCATAGACTTCTGTCGTAAAATCTTTAAACATGCTGTTTATGATTCTCATAATTTTGTTTTAGTTCATTAAACATTTTAATAGGATCTTCTAATTGAATCATTACAACAACATCAAATGGATTAATTCCTTTACTAACACCGCTAATTCTTTTTCCTTTAAAATCTAAGGCATTTTTAACATTCGGATCATGTAAATCAACAATATCGATGTTTTCTGATAATTTTAGAGGTTTTAAAAATTTGTTCTTTAACAACAAACATCATGTTTGTCAATACCAGGTTCGAACACCGACAATTCTTTTCTTATTAGCCAAACTAACATAATTTCTTTTCAACTTTGATCGCTTCAGTAATTTTATCAGCTTTATCGATATGAGACATTAAATTGGTAAATAATTTTTTTACACCATCATCAACTTCTTTTTCCAATGTTTTTTATTTTATCAGCAAACTTCATTTGAACTCATGAAATTTGCAAGTTTGTTATCATATTCTGCTTTAAAATCTTCAATCTCGACAGCAAACATATCTGAATCTGGAAGGTTTTTGTAATACATTTTCTAACTTGTTATCAAAACTCATTTTCTCAAACTATCAAAATTCAAACTATTATCTACATTTTGAATAATTTGTGTTCCAAATACGTCAAAATATTTTGTGAATCCATATTTATTAAGCAATAATTTGTTAACAACTTCTTTAAAATCTTTACCATTACTCAGTTCATTCAAAACAAAAATACACAAATGTCCACAAATTGGGGGATCGTTATAGTCTTGAATCTGAGAGTCATTGTAGTAGACGCTTGATTTTTTTCAAATATTTGATCAATTCTATCGGCGGTTTGTCCTCAATTCTTCCATACGAATCAAAATAACAGGCATTCTTATCATTCTTATAATAACAAACCCAATGCGTTCCACTTCCCATAATCGAGTCTAAATTCACAATTCCACATTCAAATTTCTTAACTTTTTCAGGTAATGTATCTCTCATGAAGATTCCTCTAAAATGTTTAATATTTTTGCAGATTTCTTCCAATTCTCCGAATGTTAAGGGTTCAAATTTTTTTTCCGATGTTTGATTTCACGTAATTCAAAGTTTTTTCATCTAATCCAGATCCTGTAACATCTTCCAACTCTTTTATCTAACCAATTTAAAATGTTTCGAACAATAGGAATCACATCCTTTTTAACGATTGGAGCAGCTTTAACGAACATAAGGAACAACATTTTTAACAACTGGAATATTTTCTCCAAAATCTAATAAATCTTTCAAAAGTCCACCATTTTTAAGTTTCTTTCAACTGATTATAAGAAAATTCTATTCTGGTTCCTTTATTGTTTTTCTTATGTTTTTCGAGTTTATTGTATTGTCTATTTGTTAAAAATATCTTATCTTCGCCATTTTTTAGTTGATCTATTTTAAATTGAATACTAAACGGGTTATTTTCTTCTTAAAAGTGGATTTTATTTTTTTCTTTCTGATTTTTGCTGAAAATTTACATTCACCTCCATTTATATAGTTCAGAAATTTCAAGTTCTCTTCGATTCCCATTCCTAGTTTTCTCTTCAAAAACATTGCTCCAGCTGTTGGAAGCGCAAACAAATCTTTTTCACCTAAACTAGCATCTTTTGATAAAAATCAATCCATTGCCTTATCTTGCAAAACTTTATCTGCGATATGTCTGGAATTTTGTGTCTCTAATGTTTTGACATAAAAATAAAAAATATCGTGTTCCAAAGCAGCTTGATTCTAATTTATTTATACCAGTATCTCCTCTTTTTAGTCTTTTTTTCGAGTTTTGTGCCAGGCCCCAGATACTGATAAGTTGGTACGTGTAATTCAAAAGGTAAATTGTTGATAAAATCATTCAAAAGTCCACTACCCTCAATCATAGATGAACTTATTGCCGGCAAAACTCGTTTTAAAATATTTAATTCCATCAGGTTTTTCAATCATTTCATCAAGTTTGTTCGAAATAAAATCTTTAATCGCTTTCTTTTCGTTCAAAAAATTGTTGTTTCCAGCCTTTTCTTGAGAGCATAAATATAATTAATAATTCCATCGAGTTTTGTCAAATCGTCGATATATCTGTACTCAATCTTTATTAATCACTGTATTTTCTTATACCAGATCCTTCGATTCGTTTTTCCCAAATTGGTTTAATCAAATTGAGATATTTTTTACCTTTACTTGACTTTGGTTTCTTAGTTTTGATGGATCATTATTTTTGTAAATTGAATCAGATTTCCATAAAATTTCAGTATACTTTTTCAAGTCTTCTTCAGAATATAAACCGTCTTTTGGAACATCTGTGCCTGTTAATAATCTCCATAAACCTTGAGTTCCTTTATATGTTTTATCTTCAATAATTATATCATTATGTTCAAAATTCACGGGGAAAATTTCCCAATCATAAAACTTTTCTTTTTTCTGTCCCCAATACAAACCAAATTTATCATGCTTTGCTCTAGGAAGAAATTTTTTTACCAATTTCACCAAATTATTATATCCGTTGTTCCAGGACCTATTGGTTCAACTATGGTAGAGTTCTTCAATGATTCGAGGTCTAAATGGTGTTGAAGATGGTAATTTTGGCAATTCAAACTCAGATTCTGGTATCGAAATATCAGCAAATTGTCGTACAACTGGAACCAAATTCATTAAGTTTTGATTATTCGCTTAAAACATTTTCAATTTTGCCCTCAACATTTTTTATTGCAGAAGTTACAGGTTGATTAATTTTTTGAATAAGTTCTTGTTCTTCTTCATCCATTCGAATCTGTTCTTTAAATTCTTTGATTAATTTCTTTTCGATTTGATCAAGTTTTTTTCGCTTCTTCAGAAGTTACGTTCGCCATTTATTTAGGAAAATTTTGAAACGTAAACGTGGAACGTGGAAACGTGAACACGAAACGTGAACACGGAACGTAAACGTGAACACGGAACGTAAAACGTGAACGTGGAACGTGGAAACGTGAACACGAAACGAGAAACACGAAACGTTGGAACGTAAAACGTGAACGTGAAACGTAAAAACGTGAACGTGGAAGGTAAAAACGAGAAACACGAAACGTAAACGTGAACGTAAAAACATGAAAACAACTAGATTATCACACGTTTATATTGGAAAATTTATTCAAATATTTACCATTTTTAGGCTTCAAAGTTAGATTAATTGTTAAAAATCCGTAGTCTTCCTTCCAAATTTTATCACATAACTCAATAAAGTGGTTAAAACTCATATCAGATCCCACATAATTGTTGTAAATCTTTCTCGAATAGTGATCGTCTTGCTTAAAAACACACAAAATATTCAGATTTATTCCTTATAACTTGTTTATCAACCTTTGAAAAGCATTGAGAAAGATAGATACAAGAGATATTTTTGTGACGGGACATTACGAAATATTCCTTAATAACGGTCTTGATTTTCTAAAAATACAATTCATCAAAAACGATTAACGAATTGGGTTTACATTCGCTTAACGGAACTATGTCCTCAGAAGCATTATAAAAATGTGATATTTTTTTGTTTAAGTTTTTTCTCAATATTTTTCAAATCTTTCTTGTAATTTTTTATAGGCGTCTTGTTCTAAAGATTTACTAAAAACATACAAATTGGAATAAGGAATCAACCTATTGTAAGATAAAATTTCAATAATAAAGTTGTTTTTCCACATCCACTTGAACCAACAATTAACAATCTGATTGGTTGATCTTTCTTATTTTCTTCAAACGTTTGAAGTTTTATCTGATCTTTTTGCTTTAAAAATTTCTCCATTTAAATAGAAGATTTTCATCTTGAAGCAACGCTTGCGAAAATGAAGCTGTTCAAAGTTGACTTCAGAAAGCTCTAAATTAGTTTTAAACTTGGAACATCCTATACACTTAGAGGAAGAATCAAATTATTTTATCGGTTTAAGCGGTTTTTATTCTGACAATTTTGTAATAAATATTAGTGAAAGTTCTCCTTATTGTATAGGATTTAGTGAGAAGAACATAACAAAAATACTATGGTTTAAACAAAGGATATTATACTTTCGATCAAATAAAAAATTCCCTTAAAAAATTTATCTGAAAACATTCAAACAATCAGATAAATCTTTAAACTTTGACGAAAACAAGTTTGAAATTGCAAAAAAATTATCTCTCTAATAAAATTCAAATAAAATCACCAGTAAGAATAATTGTTTTCAGCAATTATTGTAGAATTGTTAGGGTTTGTTCAAGAAACTATTGAGCCAAATCAGGTATAATTTAGGAAATAAAACGCCAAAATTTAGACCGTTTGAATGTAATTGAAGTGCACTGCAATCTCGTTGAACCTAGTTTTGAAAATCATACCGAACATTTACACAAAGAATCTGAAATTTTTGTACACTTTTTTCCCAAATGTTGCTTATGGATCAAAAATCAGTGAAAAACCGAATGAAATCGATTATATTCCAATTAGAAAAAATATTAAAAGAATTCAAAAAATCGTTCTAACTATACAAGACTTCTGAGGGAAATTTTATTAAATAATGAGAGTAAAAACAACAATATATTTAAGATTGTCGAAAGAATGATGAATCAAGGGGGGGAACGAATCGTTCTTACCTTCAAATTTTCAAGAAAACAACTTTTGAATGTATAAATTACAAGAGTCTATGCCATAGACCCCTTTCAAAATCTTCATCCTGACACTATTTTTCGTTAATGAATCTGGCCTTTTATTCTCGAAATAAAAATGTTTCTATCTAAATGGAGACAGTTGTAGAATCTAATAAATAATCAACTCAAATTCAATAATACAGAAATTTTTACAATTGTTGACGAAAAAACAACGAAATTTGGTTTTAAAAGCAAAAGATGTTGCAGAAATTTTTAGAATATAAAGATACGAAGAAAGCAATTAAAGAACATGTCAAAGAAAAATATAAAAAAAGCTTCGAAAACAATACATTCTGAAGGTAGGGGTGATTCGCCCCCGCCTCAAACTTTCAAAAAAAACACTCTTTTTATCAATGAAATCTGGGCTTTATTCTCAAAATAAAAATTACTAGTTAAATTTCTTTTTCTATCTAAATGGAGACAGTTGTAGATCCAATAAATAATCAACTTATATTCAATAATAAAGACATTGTAACGATTGTAGACGAAATCAATGTAATCTGGTTTTAAAGGGCTAAAGATGTTTTGTGAAATATTAGGTTATGAAATAAAACAAAAAACGCAATTAAATTAAATGTTGATGATGATGACAAAATTCAATATTTTTTACTTAAAAAACAAGGGGCTATTCGAATGGCCCCTTAACACTCTTCATCCTGACACTGTTTTTATCAATGAATCTGGACTTTATTCTTTAATTTTGAGATCACATAAAAAAGAGGCAAAAATCTTCAAAAATTGGGTTACAAAAGAAGTTTTGCCAAGTATTCGTAAATTTGGTGAGTACAAACTTGAAAACAAGATTAAATATTTAGAGGACGAAGTTCTTAAACACTTTGCAAATTAAAGATGAAATAAAAACGGAAATAATCGCAAAACAAAGTGTAAAAAATTGACTTAATGAAACCAGACCTTGTTTGTAAAGATTTTGCTAAGAAAAAACACCATGTTTTTTTGTGTTAATTAAGAAGAATCACAATGTGGGAATGGCCTTATTACGTTATCAGAGCTCAGAAACGAGAAATACCAAACCGATTAAAACATCTAAAAATAAATTATCCTGAATTAGAGATTTTGTTCATTGATGACGAACCAAATTCTATCAATCTGTATAACCAAATGAAAGAATCTTTGGAATATTTTTATACAAACGGAAATCATTTTACTACAAATATGGCAGAATCTCGACTGATTTATAGAATATCTAAAATTACACGATGAAAATGTTAAACTCTCGAATTATGATATTTTGTTTGTAAATGTTTAGCATAACTAGGTAACCATTGTAAAATCTTTTTTTCATATTCACAAGGCATTTCGTTTTTTATAACTTTCGCTGAAAGTTTTTTTTTAAGCACAATCTTTGCAAAAAAGCATCTTTTCTATCTTTACTATACTGCCAGTTATTAAATTCAGAAATATTTTTAATTTCTTTACAAAAGTAACACTTTTTCTCTTCTAAAGTTAATTTGTTTCATTTTATCATATAATTCCTTACAATAACAGTCTTTTCTATTCTCTTCTTGACACTTTGTACATTTCTTTTGAGACTCCATTTAAATAGAAAAAATTATTACACAATGAAAATGTTAAACTCTTAACTTATGATATTTGGTTTGTAAATGTTTTTGATAAATTATTTAACCATTTTATAGTTCTTCCACATTCACATTGAGTATCTTCATAATATAATCTATGGTGATTCTTCTTTACACAGTCTTTACAATATGAGTCTTTCTTATCTCTACTATAGTGATCACTATTAAACTCTGAAATTTTTTTTAGTTTCTTTACATTTAAGACATTCTTTATCTTCCAAAGTTAATTTTTCTATTTTATCATATAATTCTTTATGATATTCCCTTTCACAATCTTTGCAATTATAATGCATTCCATCTTTCCTATTTTTATCTTTATAAAATTTCATTTAAATCTTTAAATTCTTTGCACTTTGTACATTTCTTTTGATGCGCCATTTATTAAAATAGAGAAAATGTATATTACAGTTTTGACTTCTTCAATTCATATTCATAAAAACTTTCCGGTTATTTCTTCATCATTATTTAAATCTTTTATACTATAAGTTACAGGATCTGTGTTATTAATTTGATAAATCACCAAAGATTTCTCTTGACCAATTGTTCTTATATTTGTTCGAAAATGTTTTTTTTTACTAACAATTTTAACATGATCATTGACTTTAAATTTACGGTTTTCGTGTTGAATTTAGGT
>NW_025782047.1:0-35916 GCF_021130785.1 Homalodisca vitripennis
CGGAACACACGGATGACAGATGCAGGTAGATGAAAATGTATTGGTCGACATATTTAACAGTTGTGACCGTCATGTGACTGCGATACAGTTTTTAAACAACACACAGATCACATAAATGTCAAGATATCACACAAAACAGCAATAATTGTGTTAAAGGTCGTGGGGGATGTGATGAAGAGATTTTAATTGAAATTTATATCGTGGCTTGTAAGTTTAGTGACAATAAAATTAGAAAAACGTCCGAAAATTAGAATTTATGTAGAAATGAAGTGTAGTTATACTAATGCAGTTAATAAATAAATTTTCCTTTTAGTTTTAACTATAACCATAGGCTATGAACATAATTAACTGTGAAAAAGTAATGTTAAAATAATTGAAGAAGGGTATCAAGTAGGCTTAAAATTTCTTGAAAACAGTTTATGTTTATTCTTTGTAATATGTCAGCATTATTTACATTGAGTCAATCACTGTATCTATAAGTAAGAAGAAACACATTTGCAAAAAATTTTCAACTCATAAATTTAGTAATATAATTTTTCTAGCACAGAGACATTTCTTTTAACCTTTAAGTCTTCTTTTAGATCACCATATAACTTCTATTGAGAAGTAAAATAACTGTTATTAGTGAAATAAGTGATGTTATATTATAAATAATACAAAAAATGTAACTATAAATACAGGCGAATTTTTTTGCCACTAATTAAAAATGTATCAGGATGTTAATAAATTTAACCGATTCAAAGATATAAAGTGATACATTGGTTAAAACGGATAAAAACAAAATTAGTCGCCCTCGATTAGTTTACTGTTCTGTTGATGTAGAAGAGAGGAGGGGAGAGTTTTTGTTAACGCTAGACTGAACACTTTGCTCACTTCCATATAAACCTATTATTTTCGTTGTGCACTACGGACAATTGTTTTGTCTTTTCATGGAGGTTTCTCCAGTATCTAAACCTGCATAGGAATAGACGCCAGAAAATCACATCCTCACCATTAGTAACACTGCCAAACTTATTAAGTAATTATAATAATAAAGAAACTTTATATTTTTCCGATTATGAATTATTTAATCTTCTAAACTCCACGGATAGTTTGTTACTACATTTACGATTGTTCTTTAGAGTATAAGCATTGAATAAATTTAACCGGTAAATAAAGTTGAATCATTCCAAAGCAATTAAGTTTTTTCAGTTAACGACTTTCATTTTAATTAGTTACTATTTCTTGTGTTGTAATTAAACACAGTTTTCATTAATAAGAATAAATTAGTATTTTGAGTAAAAAACAAAGTGATCTAATTTGTCAAGTGAGAGTACAAATTATTTATGAAGGATCACACCTTTAATTACAATCATGCTGTGAGCTCCCCTCCTCTTTCCCTCAATGGATATATTATAATGTTGTATAGAAGCCAAATAACCTGAGCCTTGTAGGAAAAATATAAATACTACTACAGTACTTCAGTTTCAGAATTCTGTACTACTTTCGCTAGTACGCTGAGTGGCAAAATAACATTCAGTTTTTTATTTCCTTGAATAGGATTTCTTTAGTAATTGACGTAATAAGTAACCTAGAAGTTCAATGTGATTATGCTTTTAAGTTTTAATCAATGTTGTTATGTTTATTTATGTCATAGGATTATAAATATTACTTTATATATCATCTACTAGAAAAAATTCATTCGTTCACTGTGTTATTCATTTTGCGAATTTCCAAATTTATCATCAGTTTAACACTAAATATATTCTTAACGATTTATTTACGTGAGAAATGAACTGCTGTGCCTTCCAATTTGCAACATATCTATTCACGTTAGCAAACCAGTTTCATAATATTCAAAAACATGAAACTTATTATAGGCATTGATTATAAATGTTACATGTTGAAAACGACCTTCGAGCTTGAATAGGGTTAATTAAAAACATTTTAATACAGTTATGCATTAGTATTGTGTTATGGAATTTTAGTCTAAAGAACGTGTACGTTATGTGAACTATGAAGAGTTTACTTTTATTTAATTATCTCGGTTTAAATGTAAGAACAATGGTAATATACATCCTGATTAACTTCAATCACTTTTGTAAACATATATACCACAGTTCTGTAAGAATCAAGCCTGTCCCCAGTCGAAGGGTATAAACTGTGTGTTTAAAAAGTCCCTAAGGATCGAGAGGGAAGGGCATCTCTCCGTCACGAGTCTCCAAGAGCTCGTAAACAGCCCAACGGGAGTGTCGCCTGGTTTTATACAAGTAAGATACTGAAATAGCTATGTTCTTGTGGATATACACTCGTCTTTAACGTATAATAATATATTTTAGATATTTTAAATTGTGTAAGAGCAACAAGTATTTGTTACAACAGCTTATTAATATGAAGTTTGTATGTGAAATAAATAGATTAACACAAAATAGTGTGTCAGGTTAAAGAGGCGTTGGTATATATGCTTTACTAGAAAAATCAATAACATTGAAATATGAAGATTATTGGTGCATTGGAAATATGTTAATTTAATATCACTTACAACACATATTCGAATAATTAATTTAATTTTGCAAGGGATTTCAGAATCAAGGATTCACTTTTATTTGTGAAATTGCCTGGCAATGAAATACTAGATTATGAAAGGCCTCGCAAAATTAAATTAAATATTGGAATAAGTGTTGTAATTCACTAGTGGTATTAAACATTGTAATATTTTACATTGTAGACAGATTAATACTACCAACCATTCAATTTTGCTATTAGCGCTCTAGCTTTGTTGTGCTGTACAGTAAGAGTAACGAAATTGATGTTTCAATTCTGCAGTCAGGTTTTTATTTAAAATTGGGAACCGATGTCTGCAGATAATATCGCTTGTAGTCCATAATTATTTCTAAGCAGTGTTAAATATATTATAAGCCTAGATATATATAAATTTTAACGTTTTTCATGATCTAATGAATTTTAGGTTTATTCCAAAATTTGGAAGGCAATGTACCAATATTATTATTTTTAAACGCAAATATATGTTGTTAGAAACCTTTATATATTTTTTAACTAGTCAAAAGAGTTCTACAGACCAGGATTGGTCAACATTTAATTTTACTGAGCTCCGGTTACAGCGAGGTAGAACGTGGTAGTAGTAATTTTGTTTAGGTGGGAATTCACAGATAATCCAGAGCACGAACTCGTTCTAAGTTCTACAGACCAGGATTGGTCAACATTTAATCCTACTGGGCTCCGGTTACAGCGAGACAGAACGTGGTAGTAGTAATTTTGTTTAGGTGGGAATTCACAGATAAGCCAGAGCACGAACTCGTTCTAAGTTCTACAGACCAGGATTGGTCAACATTTAATCCTACTGGGCTCCGGTTACAGCGAGGTAGAACGTGGTAGTAGTAATTTTGTTTAGGTGGGAATTCACAGATAAGCCAGAGCACGAACTCGTTCTAAGTTCTACAGACCAGGATTGGTCAACATTTAATCCTACTGGGCTCCGGTTACAGCGAGGTAGAACGTGGTAGTAGTAATTTTGTTTAGGCGGGAATTCACAGATAAGCCAGAGCACGAACTCGTTCTAAGTTCTACAGACCAGGATTGGTCAACATTTAATTCTACTAGGCTCCGGTTACAGCGAGGTAGAACGTGGTAGTAGTAATTTTGTTTAGGTGGGAATTCACAGATAAGCCAGAGCACGAACTCGTTCTAAGTTCTACAGACCAGGATTGGTCAACATTTAATCCTACCGGGCTCCGGTTACAGCGAGGTAGAACGTGGTAGTAGTAATTTTGTTTAGGTGGGAATTCACAGATAAGCCAGAGCACGAACTCGTTCTAAGTTCTACAGACCAGGATTGGTCAACATTTAATTCTACTAGGCTCCGGTTACAGTGAGGTAGAACGTGGTAGTAGTAATTTTGTTTAGGTGGGAATTCACAGATAAGCCAGAGCACGAACTCGTTCTAAGTTCTACAGACCAGGATTGGTCAACATTTAATTTTTACTGGGCTCCGGTTACAGCGAGGTAGAACATGGTAGTAGTAATTTTGTTTAGGTGGGAATTCACAGATAAGCCAGAGCACGAACTCGTTCTAAGTTCTACAGACCAGGATTGGTCAACATTTAATTCTACTAGGCTCCGGTTACAGCGAGGTAGAACGTGGTAGTAGTAATTTTGTTTAGGTGGGAATTCACAGATAAGCCAGAGCACGAACTCGTTCTAAGTTCTACAGACCAGGATTGGTCAACATTTAATTTTACTGGGCTCCGGTTACAGCGAGACAGAACGAGGTAGCAGTAATTTTTGTTTAGGTGGGTATTTTCTAATAAGCGAGAGCACGAAAACGGTCTGAGTAACTGTCAACTATCAGGATATGCCCATTAAGTAACATTTAGATATATTGCATGATTATATAGCAATTAATATCATTCTCTCAATACGAAACTTCCTTTGCACCAATACCCCCCAGGAATATGATATAAGGCAATATTTCCTGTTATGCAATATTATGCATTTATAATATTAATGCACCCGGCATTGCAGAATAATTTGAATATCAGTCTATATTCTTAAATATAACTTACAACGGATTTAGAAATTTAAATGATGGTGGATTTAAAAAGTGGTGGAAGTGCTATAACGTTACAATGCATAATTTATAACAGAAAAATTCAAACATTGTGAAGGTTACTTATAAATATCAGTAATTTTAATACACCAAACTATAGCATAGGGATGTGTTTCATTGTTTATAATATCAGGGTGAATAAAAGTTACAGTAGTTAACTATTGACTAAGAAAATGTGATTAAACCCTTTAAGTGGCAAGAAACCGAGGTTCATAAAATGTTATGTTTTTAAGTATAATATTAATGTGATACCTTATGTTACCACTAATCCATTATAGTTTTAAAAATATTTTTACGTTTTTTGGGATTTTTAGGGTGGGAAATTATTATCCCAATGTATCTCTGGGCAATGAGTATTTTTTTGTCTTGCCTTGTATTCACTGGGATAATATATTCCCACTTCAAAGGGTTTGTAAATAAACACACATAAATGTAAAAGGATCATAGTAAATGTTTATTACATACAGTATAAATACTATGGAAAATATCAGTATTCCTAGAATAGCATGGTTGGGGGTACCAATTCTTGTCAAATCAATATGAAACAACATTGTAGATACTGACATAATCTAATACAACTGAAAACAATAACACTCACTTTACTTATTCACATGAAACAAAACATACAAAACACTTAGTTTTACACGTATGTTGTTGCAAAATGGTCAAAGGTTACATGGTCTTGTGGAATAAGGAAAAGCAGCCCTTGCATAGTGCGACTTTACAGCCACTACAAATCATATTGTTTCGCTTTTCTTTGGCTTTGGTGGAGCAGTGCGCACATATTCTGTATGTGTCTATCTTTTGTAGAAGGTCATCTTCAAAATTAGTAAGGCGTAGACTGTTTTCCACACTTGGTTTCCTAAACGGACTGTTTCGTTTCCTGGCTCTAGACTTTCCGGAAGTGTAGCCAACTTTTTTCTTGATGTAAAAGTGCTTATCCACTGATTGACCAACTTTGACCTAAAAGTCAAATGCAACATTGGTTTTGATGCAGCATCCTTACGATCTTTACTGTACAATATGAAACTATTGACAATGACTGACTCAAAAAAGAAATAAAAAAGCTTCATCCACCAGCGTGTAGACTTTTGTGCTAGATTGTAGCTAGACATGTGTTGATCAAAGCGATCTACTCCACCCATTTACTTGTTGTACTCGGCTACTGCTTCTAGGCAAGTGACTTCTCGATCTCCTTTACCATTTGACTGCATGACTGTGACTTTTTTGAGGAATTGGACATTGTGGATATTACTGAAACACACTTTTTTGCCTATCCGCCCATTTCACAACACTTATATCACCACTCTGAGTGATATTGTTTATTATATCTTTATTGTTCTATTATATATCACTTCCTGTTGTATAATCTTCCTGTTTCATAATATTTTCAATTATGCCTTATTCGTGTTGAATAACACAATGGCTCAAACAGTAACCTAACTTTTACAAGACTGCCAGAGTAACATCCAAATAAACTGCTTTGCCAGAACATGGACAAAATAGTTTATTCCTAATAAAAAAAGAGTAAGTTTTTGTTGTTATTTATAAATACAAGTCTCTCAAGCAAATATAAAATTTCTATTTTTTTATATTTTTGAAAAAAGCATTACATTTTCAGCTTGTAGTTCACAATGCTACATTTTCATTAATAGAAATTTTTACATTGTAACATTCAAGTAAAATATTATATAAAAATGATTACAGATAACTAAGTAATATACTTCTTATCTTTAAATTATTTCTTGATGTATATTAGTGAAATTATCTTGATCCTAAGTTTGAGGTATGGGCAAGAACAAAAACATTGATATCTCTGAGTGACAGTGGGATAATATATTCCCACTTTCAGATTATCAGCTAGATAGAAATCAAGCTGGTGTTGCCAACTGCTGAAAACTAAATTTATGTTTTACAGTAAGTCTTCATGGTATGTATTGTGCATGTGGGAAATTATTATCCCAAAGAATCTCAAGCGTAGTAACGTAAATAAAAATAAAAACGTGGTGGGAAATTATTCACCCAATGTCGTATAAAGGGTGCACCAACGAAAGTAATAACTTTAAATTAGGGTAGAAAATGTACGTACCAATTTTTATGCGTTTTATTTGTATGTGATATATAGTTGGAGATTAACAAAAAATTATGCTTCTTTGATAATATAAAATGTGGACATTTACATTTTTTATATCCTATATAGAAAATTCATTTTACGTAAGAAACATGGCAACTAAAATTTTAAAAATAAACGCATGTTGTTAAGATCATGTTCCATTAATTGTATTATTGTTTCAATAGTTTTCAACATAAATGTGGTTGCAGTTGAGAAATAATATCAGTTATAATTTTGTATGGTAAATTATTTACTATTTGGCTAAAATCCTAGAGGTAAATAAGCAAATAGATGAATAATTTATGATACCAAAAAATAAAAAGTTACTTTAATTAATTAGTGCCATACTTATTCTAAGGTCCTCTTCTATCAATAAGTGCATTAAAGAATAAGACCCTCCTGTTAATATTTGACAGTTTACCAACTTGACAGTCTGTATAATTACCTCAAAGAAGACTTGAATAGTTATAGACGTAACTACAACTGTTGTTTCTGCTGACCCTTTGTTCTATCTAATTGTTGTAAAACTGACGGAACAGCAATTGTAACCTAGTTTGAAACATTAATATTATAAGGCAGTAAAAATTTGTATTAAGTGTATCAGTGTTGTTGTTAAAATGTATTGTTTGATCAAATATTATGTAGTTACGTAGTTTTAATATTGAAATTATTAAGATTAGCTGATTTAAATCATGTAGAATGTGCCACTTTGGTAAATGTTGATAATTGTTTACTATAACCTTCTATTATGACTTATATTATTAGTTTGAAGTGTGTTTTTTGAAAGTTTGAGCAACTAATTATTCAACACTAATGTTGTGTTTTGATTTCATTAAGTGCATGTATTAAATTTAGTGAAGTTGACACATAACATGGTGCTTTTGATTCCTGAATTATACATGTCACAACGCTTTGGTATAATTTGTTTATTTTAACGTAGATTGTAATTAGTATGAGGTAGTTTATATATTCACCTGAGGGAGAGTTCAGATTGCAGATCTCGAAATGTAGTGTTATTGATTTTTTGTATCACTGAACGATGGCAAATATCCGGAAACATTCTGTTTCCTTGACTTATCTTCTTGGTCATCGACCTTGTTGGACAGTGTAAATGAATTATACACATTATATATGAGTATTTTGTACGGTAACCTTGCATTTCTGTAGCGGAGGTCAGCAGTTTACCGCTTAACGGTCACCCGCTTGAGTCCGCTATTATCTTTTTATCACACACTTTAGTCACGAGGCTTATACAAATTTATTAAGAGATTCTGTTCTTTAAGATTTCATTAAATTTTTAAATTTAAATATATTGTTATGCTTAACCAGCTTGAGGTAATATTTAAGTAGGCCTATATCACGGTATTATTTAAAATTTGCTGACATACATGTTTCTAGAAATATCTTTTATATAAAAATTAAACCATTGTGTATGTTTGTTCTAATTTTAAATATATAGTGTTTTATAACCTATTTTGACACGGATACATCTATATATATATTTTTTAAAGATATATTTCTTCTATTACGTGGTTCCACTTGGCCGAATAAATATCGGAATGTAAATAACTCACTCCCCTACCCTTTAAACTCCTGTGACAAACATTTCAAATTTTAGTCCAACGTAAGTCAGTTCATAACATTGGTTTTATTTAGGAAATTAATTCATAGGTTTCTCACGTTTATTATTTAGTAAAAAATGCCTTGAATATTTCATTGACATCTTCAAAATCTCTATGTATAAAAGTTTTCACTCACTATCTAATTCACATCTGATATTACAGAAAGTTTAAATAGGTTTGTCTTGTGACTTAAATATAAAAACTAACTCTTTTTTATTAAGATCAAACACTTATAGGGGTTACATGGGGTTGTTAGCCCTAAAATAACGATATTTTTGTCCCACAATTGTAAAATTAGACACACATGTGCCTCATGTTCTCAACTTAAAAAGAACAGATATTTGATGGTGATCAACCAGTCTGGAGTCTGGAATAGGGTTTAAATCCTTAAAGAACTATTTTCAAAATATCCCAATGCCCAATTTCCGAGAAATATGGAACTTGAATCTCGTGTGTCTTACTTGTGTGCGCATAAAATTATAATTTACTACCTAATAATACAATAAAAAGAAAAGCATTTTTAGTCTTGGAGGAAAATTATACATACGTGATGGTATTTATTATGTTAAAGACTAAAACAATACAATAGTAAAATCATTTAAACATCACGTTTTCAATACTTCTTAATTTACTTTTTGTAAAATTAGAAATAAAATTGTCTCAAAGGGCAACTTCCTTTATATCCCTATTGGTGGTTTATTTGCTTGAAAACAATTTGTTTTTCTATTGATTTGATTAGGAACGTGTGTACCACATTTTATCATTGTAAAAGTTTTGTAGCTTGGAAAAACTAAAATATTGGCCTTCCATGGGTTGCGACCCAATTTGAACCTCTATGAGTAGCTAGTCTTCATGAGATTTTTATTTATTTAATTTATTTTTTTATTTTATTTTTTAAGTGCAAGAAACATGTGTGTGCCACATTTCACTATTGAGAGATATCGGGTAGTTAAATTGTAAAACATAGTTATTTTAAGGTTGAAACCCAATTTCAAACCTACGTTAGGTTAATCTTCATCAAAAATAATTTATTTGTCTGTTGAGAGATAACACGACATCAAGTCGTTGAGAAACGCTAGGAGTGGCAACTCCATTCCACCCTCTAAGGGTGTTTGAACTTTCTGAAAACTCTTTAGGTTTCTATTTAAGTTCTGAGGTTTAAGAGGCCAAATTTCAAATTTCTGGAACATCAATTATTAATTATTGATAGTTGTAAGAGAAAGTTGAGTAGAGTTGATCATAAGCCATAAAATCGTCATATAGTCATATACTTAGAGTACTCACTAACCATAATAACAGATTAGTAATTTACAATGTAATTACTTCCAATAGGCGCTCCCAGAAGTATGTGCCGTGGTTACAGATTTCGAATATAATACTGGTACTAACGAATAACAATACCGTACATTGGTAATATTCACAACCCTTAGTTAGCAAAGTTTGTAAAACTATATGCTACACTGTAGAGATTATAATAAATACTGTCGTTTGTTGTGAACTCCGAGAAGGACTTCCAGGAGTTTGCACCTTGTTAATAGATTTCCGATGTAGTACTAACTGCTGGTACTAACAAGTTCCTACGCTGTGTACTGGTAATATTCACAAACATTAAGTAACAGAGTTTGTAAAACTACATGGTACACTGTAGAGATTATAATAACTACTGTCGTTTGTTGTGAACTCCGAGAAGGACTTCCAGGAGTTTGCACCTTGTTAATAGATTTCCGATGTAGTACAGACTGCTGGTACTAACAAGTTCCTACGCTGTGTACTGGTAATATTCACAAACATTAAGTAACAGAGTTTGTAAACTACATGGTACACTGTAGAGATTATAATAACTACTGTCGTTTGTTGTGAACTCCGAGAAGGACTTCCAGGAGTTTGCACCTTGTTAATAGATTTCCGATGTAGTACTAACTGCTGGTACTAACAAGTTCCTACGCTGTGTACTGGTAATATTCACAAACATTAAGTAACAGAGTTTGTAAACTACATGGTACACTGTAGAGATTATAATAACTACTGTCGTTTGTTGTGAACTCCGAGAAGGACTTCCAGGAGTTTGCACCTTGTTAATAGATTTCCGATGTAGTACAGACTGCTGGTACTAACAAGTTCCTACGCTGTGTACTGGTAATATTCACAAACATTAAGTAACAGAGTTTGTAAACTACATGGTACACTGTAGAGATTATAATAACTACTGTAGTTTGTTATAAACTCCGAGAAGGACTTCCAGGAGTTTGCACCTTGTTAATAGATTTCCGATGTAGTACTAACTGCTGGTACTAACGACTCCCTACGCTGTGTTCTGGTATTGCTGTATGTGTAAAGATATGTTACTTTTATTATCTCTATACCTAGAATATTACCTCTATTCTTTGTAGTCATCTAAATTTGAATTGAGTCAGCAATCTGTAAATTTGTATATGAATTTATCAATCTGTAAATTTGTAAATGAATGGCAATGTCCTCATCTACTCACGTAATCACGAATCACCAATTCTCCAAATTTCCAAAATCTTAAAATGCGGCAAATGTATGCCTAATGACATGCATAGAAAAGCTAAAGTATTTTCTAAAGTATCAAACATTAATAGGTGTTGAAGTGTATACGGAAGAAATATTTTGTTTTTCAACTTCTCAATGTCTTGTTCACAAGCAGATGGAATTTGACACAATTGGCTTATCCTGTCATCAAAAAATAAAGAATTGTTCATGAGGATCATCCATTTAGAAAAACTTTATTTTATTTTTAAACTTCCCTCTGTTCTAAAGAGATGATGTTTCACACACTCATAACTCATCACAATAATAGAACAAAACCATTTTAATGATAATTGACACGTATAGTGAATGAAAGGGGTTAAAACTATCACCAAGCAAGGAATTGAAATTTGGAATAAATCATAAATTGAAAGATGATTTCCTGTTGAACATATATAATCAAATAACAACACTTTCCTCTATCAAAACAGTAATAAAATAAATATTTATTGTATAAAAAAATGCAAAAATTTGCATTGATTTATTAATATACTATAAAAGAAACAAACACGCAAAGGGCATATATTAAGTGTTACAAGGGCTAATTGAATAATTGGCTGCTTAGTATAAATGTTACAAACAAATAATTTCAAAGGCTGCTCATGAAAACTTTGGTTTTGACCACTCTCATCTTTTCTATACGTTATCGAAATGTACGGGAACTAAGATAATCATATTATAACGAAAAGTGCATTAGTTAGGTCTAACACCCGAGAGGCTAAAATGTTCACTTCTTTCTGTCTGGCCGCACGATATCTCGAAAACTAACCGAACTAAAGACCTGACATTTTTTATGAAGCACTGAGGTGGATTTTGGTTCATGTCACTTCATGTGATTTGGCTGAGCGTTACTAACATTTTTATTAAGGTCTTGTAGGTAATCAAGATGGCAGCGAGAAAAGAGCACGGTAATTAAACTTAAAAGAACCTAAATATAATCGTATGAGAATATGACAAGTGACTCATGCTTCCTAATACTAAATACTAATGTCATCAACACTTAAGATGAATAGTTTTACATCTTTTAACTTGAACCTTCCATTTACAATGACTTTGCCTAAAATTATATATATACACTTAAAGTAGTATAATTATTTAAGAACTTTAAGTGCAAACTACATCAGATATTAAAATTCTAGGACTATCCACTACATCAAAGTTCGTTGAATTGTTTATATTTTTAATTCACTTTAAATATACTCTTTTTGCATCAATAGAGATGTATAAAAAATATTTTAATCAAGCAAGATTTTCAGTCAAAGAAGGAATTGAGAAAATAGTTTTAAATGGTTTTCTAGAATAATTTTAATATTATTTGATTTCAGAGAGCGGAAACATGTTTAAGTTTCATTGCAAGATCCTACCATTGAGCCAAGTAATCTAAAGAAGCTTACAGGGGTTATCTCGATCATCTGGACCAGATTTTCTGCACTTATACTTCTTTGTATTTTCTCTTTATCTGTGAGCTTTCTTTTCAATCAAATTGTAAAGAAAATAATGTTTTTTAAGATTTACATTTGAAAGTTTCAGTATTTTACAACCAAAAAAATTACAGTTTTATGTGGAAAGGAACATGTTAACTTTGTGTTAATTTCCGGATATTAAATCTGGTGGTACCTGTTTATAACAAATGTTGTTCTAAGAACAGTTTTATTATAATTTGACAATTTGCTATGATTGTGTTATGCATAGAAAGTATTCTTGAAGCATTGAGTAAATTTGTGAGTAAACTGTGTTTTATGAAGTGTTATATCCAATCAGGAATCATATTTAAAACCGTATAGCTTATCTTATGAAGTTTACCTGAATCACCGCTTCTGTCTTTTGGCAGCGACCAGTAAATAATACTTTATTTCACACAAATAATTAAAAACAACCACTTTGGAAGCATATAATTTTATGAAACAAAATTAAACTAACTCATATATAGTTTCTTTTTTATTAATATTAATTTTCTTTTAAAATTAAAATTAAATGTATGTATTTATTTCAGTCAAACAATTGGGTTAAATTATATGTTATCTGATTTAATGTTTGAAAATAATTAAGGCAATGTTATTAAAATTAAAATTCACTCTTTTCGAATTTAAATATTTATGAAATACACTCGTAAAGTTGTAGAAATATAGGCGAATAAAAATAAATGAACTTCTGTAAATGTTAGTGAGCCAATATGACATACATGTAATGAAGACTTGGTAATATTAAAAAACATTGGCTACTCAAATATTTACAAATATAACCGTTCAAGGCTTGATATTTGAGAATGTATTAAACTTATAATTAAACTGAACTAATTTAGAATTAAACCACTTATAGTTGACCAAAAGCTTTTCCTTAAGTTGCAATGAATATTTTAAATAAATGTTTTACATCTTAGGCTTAAGTCATCCACTGTATTTTATATTTTTCTATTTTTCTACCAAAAACATTCACTGATCAATTAAAATAAAGAGTTATTTTGGCCTCAGTAAGATGAATCATTTTCTGTTAGGAGACGGTTAAGTAACATTACTTTAATTTTTATATTCTACAATACGAGTAAAAAGGGTTTATTATTCATTTTGAACATTCTATAAATATTAAACCACCCACCTATAATGTAAACCTTAATTGGCAACTAATGACATCATATTAGTATAGCAAATTCACCGCTTTCATAAAGGAACTCATCATTACAACACAGAGTTGCTAACAATTCAAGCGAATACTGCAATTATCGTTATCACATGAATAATTCATAGGTTTTCAATACTCATGCTGTCAAGCAATAAAAATTTCACTAAGTGAAATCACTATTTAAACCAAAGGTTATATACTTTTCTGAGTAGCGTCTCTCACTTTTTTATGTAACAAAGCTTTATTGTTTATATTCATTTAAATATATGTGTCAAGAAGCTGCAGTTGATTGTGAAGTGTTTAAATAAAGACATATAGAAAAATACTGATAGTTAAGTTATCACATTATTAATCTAAATTCTTAGTATGGGTTACTCACCCTTCTCGGCTCAGAAATAATGCAATAGCCTGAAATATGAGTTAGTGGGAAAGTTTTACTACCTTCTCATTATATATGAACAGAATTCTATTTATTGTTTTCTTTGAATTAATTGGATTTACGTTACGGAGAACTTGTTCAGCGTCCTATTTTTGTTGTTATTTGCAATTGTAAATATTAGTGTTATCTTTTAAGTTTTAAATCTTTTGAAGCCATGTACCAGTTCTCAGAATGTTCCGTATCCAACTTTTGGTAACATTCCTAAATTATGTTTAAATTGATAAAATTATCGATTCTCAGTAATGAACTTTGAACAAAAATTGTAAAACGTCAAAGAAATTTAGAAAAAGTCTTTTTTTTCGTTCATTTAAAAAACATTTTTGCGTAATACTTTTAAAATTTTCTACATCAAATTGTAATATTGCATGTCAGAAAATTTATTATAATATAAATAAAATTGTTTTCAATGTCAACATAAAATTATTACTTGTCTGTAAAATATATTTTAAGGTTGATACAACTGATAATACCAATAACTTATTAGGTATTCAAAAATCCATGCCTTAAAATAGCCTACAACTAACTACCAAAATACAAATAGAAATCCACATTTTCGACATTTTGTTCGGAATAGAAATGTACAGTTAAAATATCTTAGATAATTACAACGCGCTCTATTTATAAGAATTACTTTCCGTTTGTGATTTCCTGTTTCGGAAGTATCTTAGAATTATACTCGCTGAGCTTTTGTCTTAAGATCTTAAACAGGAAAACAAAGGCTTTGTGTAAAAATTAGCTTTTTCTTACAACTACGTATTATACTACCTCTCCCTTGTTGCTCTCTATTGACTGTATTTAATTTTGTGTAAAATAATATAGAAATGTATCGAAATACTATTCTTTTAATTAATAAGTTTAATATTTTACATATAAAACAATGTCTTATTAGGACAAAAACTTTAAATAGAAAAAAACACTCTTGAGCTATAATATTTATTCTAAATAATACTTGAAAAAAAGTATATATAGGTTATAAGAGAAGATAACTACAAAATGCATTAAATTACAATGATATGAGCAAAGATATTGAGCTATTCTAAATAATTACTTTTTATAAGGGGTTTCCGTAACTCTCTGGACAAAGGTATACCACATTATTGCTCATGTCAAGACAACATATTTCACATGGGTCTCCGTTGCTTAGTTTCTTTATGGGTAGTCTTGGGTAGTAGATGGGTTTTTTTTTAATCTATAAAACTGAAACATTAAACTACACCAAGTTTGCCCCAAATCCTTATAATGTCAATGTAAGTAACTGAAAAGTATATCATAAAATTATCTTTAGTATTTTCAAATTGGCGACCTTTAGAACTTTGAATATCTTAAAACCACTAGTTTCTGTTAAGAATTAAAAGAATACCAGTGTTTAGAATATTTAATCTCAAATCTAATGACACTAATTATTTAAGTCAAATAATAAATAACTGATTTAGAGCAGATATACTGTGAAAGGACATGGCCCACATTGAGGTTCTCAGCAAATATCCAACAATACAAAAACTGAAAAAAACGGCAGCTCTCAATGTGGGCCAAGTCTTGTCACATATTTCTTGATAAAAGTAAATGAGGCATTTTACGATTGTTTAATTATAATTGAATGTGTAATATGAATTGGTTAATTTTGTCCACTTCTAGTATAATAGTAATCTTGATAAAAGTAAATTAAGTAGTGTATTTAACTAAAAAGATGTATAATATACAGTAAATGTCAAACATTTTTCACTAAGTATTTGTAATTTTGTAATTAATAAATTGTAAGTATAATTTTTATATAAGTAAAATTTTATCTATAGAAGGTAATTATAACAAAATTAAAAAAATATGCTCAAGCGAAAAAACAATATCAAAATACCAATTTCCGTGCATATAAAAATTAAACTAATGAAATACATATACTTAAAAACGTTGCAATCCTATTCTTGGAACTATAATTACAATATCGGCTTACTACAGGTAGTCACATGAGACCCTGCAGTCTCAGACAGAATACATTGTCTTGAGTGCAACATTACCATTGAAACAGGTTCTGATGGTCACAATAGTCAATAGGTTGTGTTTGTATACTGATGGTTCCTATCTCATCCATAGTCTCTCTTATAATATAAAGAGCTAAATATATTATGGGAAGGTGTAATTATATACTGTTGATTATATACTCATATATCATGGTCAAAGTTAGAACAAATAGGCCAAGGAAAGACATTATGTTTAATAGTCCAAGTTGACCTTTTATTGTGAGAGTGCCAGACTAATGTACCTACGAATAGTTTTGGCCTGACTCACGGATTACATTACAAGATCAAAGGTTAGAGATAATGGAGAGCTGTACAATACAGTCTAAGAGGGTCCGGTCACTCGATGCTGGTTATTGTGTTCAGTGAGACTCACGTAGACCTTTAATTGTGATAGAGCCAAATATTGTACCTGTGAATAGTATTGCCTTACTAGTATATTTCATTACAGTATCAAAGGTCAGAGATAATGGAGAGCTGCACAATACAGTCTAAGTGGGTCCAGTCTCTCGGGGCTGGGTATTGTGTTCAGTGAGACTCACGTAACCTTTTATTGTGATAGTGCCAAATATTGTACCTGTGAATAGTATTGCCTTACTAGTATATTTCATTACAGTATCAAAGGTCAGATATAATGGAGAGCTGCACAATACACTCTACGTCGGTCCAGTCTCTCGGGGCTGGGTATTGTGTTCAGTGAAACTCACGTAACCTTTTATTGTGATAGTGCTAAATATTGTACCTGTGAATAGTATTGCCTTACTAGTATATTTCATTACAGTATCAAAGGTCAGAGATAATGGAGAGCTGCACAATACAGTCTAAGTGGGTCCAGTCTCTCGGGGCTGGGTATTGTGTTGAGTGAGACTCACGTAACCTTTTATTGTGATAGTGCCAAATATTGTACCTGTGAATAGTATTGCCTTACTAGTATATTACATTACAAGATCAAAGATCAGAGATAATGGAGAGCTTCAAAATACAGTCTAAGTGAGTCCATTCACTCGGGGCTGGGTATTGTGCTCAATATGTATATATTTTATTGTAAGAATGCTATATTATTTTAGCTCCAAAAATAGCATTATGCATTTTTGTCATCTTTTCGATGTTATTCTCGTTAGTAAAATAAAAACAATCTTAATAGTGTAATTTGGAAATAATTTTGACATATCATTAGCTTCTTACGTTCATTTTAAATCGGAAGGTATTTATATTATTGTACAGGTTGAGTAATTTTATATAGCAAAATTATTCATATATACGATAAACGAGACATATAAAATAAAATGACGAAAATATCACAATATGTACTAATATTTGAAATTATATACGGGGATGGATCTTTATAACTAATCAATATAATTATTAAACTCAACTTGAAATAAATCAATATTTATCTGTTACAATAATTCACACACTTATTATATTCTGACAAGAACAAGAACAAATCAAGAATAAAACAGTGTTAATATCTTTGATTGAAACGTCAAGTCTATCACCAAAGACTTGGCTACTTCCAGGGTACAATTTCCTGTCTTTAGAGAAGGGTTGAAAATGATGAAGCTCGAGGCTTTAATTTAACCACGAAATTAAGCACCGTGAAAATATAATGATGCTGATTACTTATAAGCTCTCTTACAGTAGTGCAATATAATATCTATTATTAAACATTTATTCTGTTCAGTAAATTAATCCTTCCTATGTAATTCAACGTAAACGATTACGTTTTTATGAAATTCAAAAATATATTAATTACTATTAATGAAATTATATATCAGATATATATATATATATATATATATATATATATATATATATATAAGTAGATATGAATATGCCGATTCTAGACCACTTTTGGGACAGTCAGAAAATCAATGTAAAATACTGTTCATTGAACCATAAACGAATCTATAAATCATGAACTAAAAATAAACGAATCTATAGCTGTTTGCTTCTACTTTCTGAAGCTGTTTTATAAAAAATCAAGAAATCTAAAATTTTACTGGATTTCTCTAATATCGTTCTTAATCACGTCATATGATAAAAATTTCTCAGAGACAACAACAACATAACAAATAGAATTTGCAACAGCAGTTTGAAAATCCATATTGATAATTATATCGTTCTTTGAACTAGAAATATTTGTCAAACTCTTTGTTGTATCAATGACGTAAATGGGTCTATTTGCTATAAATTCTTTGGGGTTGTAATACATTTCCATATTTTTGTAGTAAACTTTCTTAAAATCTTGATACATCTGATACATGATTCTGAAAAGACCACCGGAAATGTTTAAATTTTGTAATTCATCTGGATAATAAGAACCATTCAATTTTACTCTGATATTTTTCACATTCAAACTATCAAACTTTGAAGGATTTTTTTCTTGATTATTCTGTCTATCTGTTTGAAAACCTATGATAACGAACTTGGGATTGAAGATATTTCTATAAATATTTGTAATATCGAACGAATAAGTTGTTCCGGAAATACCTTTTTGTTCAATACATTGCCAATCTAGAAAATTAAACATAATGTTTTGACTTTTTGTAATTTCATCAATCAACCTAATTTTACTCGTGGTTTTATAATCTATCATTGGAACTCTAATAAAAAAATCTGTAATTGTTATTTTTCCATCAACAGGCATAACATTTCCAGTTGCAGTCTTCAGAATCACATCATCGTCTTCTGCTCTTATAAAACTTAGATAAAATCCTCCTTTATAGATCGGAATAGTAACATTTTCAAAAAATCCTAATCCAAAATGAGATAAATTTCCAGCTGCTTCAAAAACACCAAATTTAAAATCTGATTCAAAGCCATTAGAAGTTTGAGAAATAACATCACTTTTTGAATACGAAATAGTTCCTTTAATCGTGCTTAATTGGCCACAGTTTTCGACTTCTTCTATCAATTTATTGTGTTTTCTTACTTCAATCTTAGAAAATAAAAACGGTATAAAATTATCGATTAATCTAACATTATCAGTTCCAAGATATGCTTGACCATCTTGTTTTGTTAAAGTTCCAGAAATATAAAACTGGAAGTTAGACGAGCAAAAGTTATCTCCAAAATCAATATAAAACTCAGTTCTTTTATTCGGTTCATTCAAATGTTGTTTACTAATTGGATAGAAATTTTTAAACTCCGCCCTTTCAATATCACTAGCATATTTTCTGTAGTCCGCCATTTAATAAGAGAAAATTTAGAAATTTTAAACATCATGTATAAGAAAGATATCATTTTTTCATCGATCTAATGTACGTTTTTATAAGAAAAGATATAAATTTTAGTCATTTTTAATGATCTACTTCGTCATATTCGGGATTCTCTTCCTTAAATTTTGCGATCTCGGTCACATATTTCAATAAAATTTGCACAGGATAGTAATCGCTATCTATAATATTGTTCCAATCAACTGTATCTTTATTTTCATCCAAAAACTTTATACTCAAGTGTTGATAGAGGCAAAGAACAGACATATGATCTTTTAATTGATAATGTATATTTTCTTGAATGAACTCTGGGGACAGATTTTGATATTTTGCAATGTTATACCAATTCAATTTGTTTACGTATAATCTCATCATATCTTCGGATAATTCATATTTTTGAGAAATATCATCCCAATGTTCTTTTTTCAAATCTCTTTCGTGTTGCATTATAAAAAGATCGAAAGCACTGTAATGTCCCGCCATCTCTATTTATTAAGAAAAAATTTCAAGTTTTTATAAATTGGCTCTTTTTTGCGTTTACATTCAGCACATTTTCCAGAAATTCTTTTAACTCCATTGATATTTGCGTAATATTTTATATCATTTGTTGCAGTTTTTTCTTTACATCTCACACAGTATATGAGCGCCATTTATATAAGGAAATTTTATCATGCATAAAACCCTGCGAGAATACCTATTTCAGTAAGATCTTCCTCGAACTTATTAAGTTTTTCTTCTAATTTTTGAAATTTGACAGCATAAGAATCATTGTATTCAACAAATTTATGACCAATATTCTCAAAAGTTTTCGTAGCATCTAAACTAAACTTATCAAAAGACTCTTTAAATCTAGTAAGTTTTTCATTAATTTCACCAACATCGTCTACTGATCTTTTACTTCTTTCATCAAGTTTTTCATAGACTTCTGTTGTAAAATCTTTAACATGCTGTTTATGATTCTCATAATTTTGTTTTAGTTCATTAAACATTTTAATAGGATCTTCTAATTGAATCATTACAACAACATCAAATGGATTAATTCCTTTACTAACACTGCTAATTCTTTTTCCTTTAAAATCTAAGGCATTTTTAACATTCGGATCATGTAAATCAACAATATCGATGTTTTCTGATAATTTTAGAGGTTTTAAAATTTGTTCTTTAACAACAACATCATGTTTGTCAATACCAGGTCGAACACCGACAATTCTTTTTTTATTAGCCAAACTAACATAATTCTTTTCAACTTTGATCGCTTCAGTAATTTTATCAGCTTTTTCGATATGAGACATTAAATTGGTAAATATTTTTTTTTGCACCATCTTCAAATTCTTTTTTCAATGTTTTTATTTTATCAGCAACTTCATTTGAACTCATGAAATTTGCAAGTTTGTTATCATATTCTGCTTTAAAATCTTCAATCTCGACAGCAAACATATCTGAATCTGGAAGGTTTTGTAATAAATTTTCTAACTTGTTATCAAACTCATTTCTCAAACTATCAAAATTCAAACTATTATCTACATTTTGAATAATTTGTGTTCCAAATACGTCAAAAATATTTTGTGAATCCATATTTATTAAGTAATAATTTGTTAACAACTTCTTTAAAATCTTTACCATCACTCAGTTCATTCAACACAAAAACACATAAATGACCACAAATTGGGGGATCTTTATAGTCTTGAATCTGAGAATCATTGTAGTAGACGCTTGATTTTTTCAAATATTTAATCAATTCTATAGGTGGTTTGTCCTCAATTCTTCTATACGAATCAAAATAACATGCATTCTTATCATTTTTATAATAACAAATCCAATGCGTTCCACTTCCCATAATCGAGTCTAAATTCACAATTCCACATTCAAATTTCTTAACTTTTTCAGGTAATGTATCTCTCATGAAGATTCCTCTAAAATGTTTAATATTTTTGCAGATTTCTTCCAATTCCCCGAATGTTAAAGGTTTAAATTTTTTTTCAATGTTTGATTTCACGTAATTCAAAGTTTTCTCATCTAATCCAGATCCTGTAACATCTTCCAACTCTTTATCTAACCAATTTAAAATGTTTCGAACAATAGGAATCACATCTTTTTTAACGATTGGAGCAGCTTTACGAACATAAGGAACAACATTTTTAACAACTGGAATATTTTCTCCAAAATCTAATAAATCTTTCAAAAGTCCACCATTTTTAAGTTCTTTCAACTGATTATAAGAAAATTCTATTCTGGTTCCTTTATTGTTTTTCTTATGTTTTTCGAGTTTATTGTATTGTCTATTTGTTAAAAATATCTTATCTTCGCCATTTTTTAGTTGATCTATTTTAAATTGAATACTAACGGGTATTTTCTTCTTAAAAGCGGATTTTATTTTTTCTTTCTGATTTTTGCTGAAGTTTACGTTCACCTCCATTTATATAGTTAAAATTTCAAGTTCTCTTCGATTCCCATTCCTAGTTTTCTCTTCAAAAACATTGCTCCAGCTGTTGGAAGCGCAACAAATCTTTCACCTAAACTAGCATCTTTTGATAAAAATCTATCCATTGCTTTATCTTGCAAAACTTTATCTGCTATATGTCTGGAATTTGTGTCTCTATGTTTTGCATAAAAAATATCGTGTTCCATAGCAGCTTGATCTAATTTATTTATACCAGGATCTCCTCTTTTTAGTCTTTTTTCGAGTTTTGTGCCAGGCCCCAGATACTGATAAGTTGGTACGTGTAATTCAAAAGGTAAATTGTTGATAAAATCATTCAAAAGTCCACTACCCTCAATCATAGATGAACTTATTGCCGGCAAAATTCGTTTTAAATATTTAATTCCATCAGGTTTTTCAATCATTTCGTCAAGTTTGTTCGAAATAAAATCTTTAATTGCTTTCTTTTCATTCAAAAAATTGTTATTTCCAGCCTTCTCTTGAGCATAAATATAATTAATAATTCCATCGAGTTTTGTCAAATCGTCGATATATCTGTACTCAATCTTATTATCATTGTATTTTCTTACACCTGATCCTTCGATTCGTTTTTCCCAAATTGGTTTAATTAATTTAATATATTTTTTACCTCTACTTGACTTAGGCTTCTTAGTAGATGGATCATTATTTTTGTAAATTGAGTCAGATTCCCATAAAATTTCTGTATACTTTTTCAAATCTTCTTCAGAATATAAATTATCTTTTGGAGCGTCATAGTCTGTTAATAATCTCCATAAACCTTGAGTTCCTTCATATGTTTTTTCATTAATAATGATATCATTATGTTCAAAATTCACGGGCAAATTTCCAATCATAAAACTTCTCTTTTTTCTGTCCCAATGCAAACCAAATTTATCATCCTTTGATCTAGGAAGAAATTTTTTACCAATTTCACCAATTATTATATCCGTTGTTCCAGGACTTATTGGTTCAACTATGGTAGAGTCTTCAATGATTCGAGGTCTAAATGGTGTCGACGATGGTAATTTTGGCAATTCAAACTCAGATTCTGGTATCGAAATATCGGCAAACTGTCGTACAACTGGAACCAAATTCATTAAATTTTGATTATCGTTTAAAACATTTTCAATTTTGCCCTCAACATTTTTTTATTGCAGAAGTTACAGGTTGATTAATTTTTTGAATAAATTCTTGTTCTTTTTCATCCATTCGAATCTGTTCTTTAAATTCTTTGATTAATTTCTTTTCTATTTGATCAAGTTTTTTTGCTTCTTCTGAAGTTACGTTCGCCATTTATTTAGGAAAATTTTGAAACGTGAACGTGAACGAGAACGAGAACGAGAACGTGAACGTGAACGAGAACGAGAACGAGAACGTGAACGTGGAACGTAAAACGTGAACACGAAGCGTGAAAACGTGAACAGATTTACCGTTTTTCAGTTGTTTTCATAATGTAAATAAAAAGTAAAGATAATGTAAAAATAATTGTAACAAATATTTTATCGAGTAAATTTGTCAGACCACTAAGCAGCATTTATATCAGAAAATTTATTCAAATATTTACCATTTTTAGGCTTCAAAGTTAGATTAATATTTAAAAATCCATAGTCTTCTTTCCAAATTTTATCACACAATTCATTAAAGTGGTTAAAACTCATATCAGATCCCACATAATTGTTGTAAATCTTTCTCGAATAGTGATCGTCTTGCTTAAAAACACACAACATATTCAAATTATTTCTAATAACTTGTTTATCAACCTTTGAAAAGCATTGGGAAAGATAGATACAAGATATGTTTTTGTGACGAGACATTACGAAATATTCCTTAATAACGTCCTGATTTTCCAAAATACAATCATCAAAAACGATTAACGAATTGGGTTTACATTTGCTTAACGGAACTATGTCCTCAGAAGCATTATAAAAATGTGATATTTGTTTGTTTAAGTTTTTCTCAATATTTTCAAATCTTTCTTGTAATTTTTTATAGGCGTCTTGTTCTAAAGATTTAATAAAAACATACAAATTGGAATAAGGAATCAACCTATTGTATATAAAATTCAATAATAAAGTTGTTTTTTCCACATCCACTTGAACCAACAATTAACAATCTGATTGGTTGATCTTTCTTATTTTCTTCAAACGTTTGAAGTTTTATCTGATCTTTTTGCTTTAAAAATTTCTCTCCATTTAAATAGCGAAAATGAAGCTGTTCAAGTGAGACTTCAGAAAGCTCTCAATTATTTTTAAACTTGGAACATCCTATTCATTTAGAGGAAGAATCAAATTATTTCATCGGTTTTAAGCGGTTTTTATTCTGACAATTTTGTAATAAATATTAGTGAAAGTTCTCCTTATTGTATAGGATTTAGTGAGAAGAACATAACAAAATATTATGGTTTAAACAAAGGATATTATACTTTCGATCAAATAAAAAATTCCCTTAAAAATTATCTGAAAACATTCAAACAATCAGATAAATCTTTAAACTTTGACGAAAACAAGTTTGAAATGCAAAAAAATTATCTCTCTAATAAAATTCAAATAAAATCACCAGTAAGAATAATGTTTTCAGCAATTATAGTAGATTTATTAGGGTTTGTTCAAGAAACTATTGAGCCAAATCAGGTATATTTAGGAAATAAAACGCCAAAATTTAGACCGTTTGATGTAATTGAAGTACATTGTAATCTCGTTGAACCTAGTTTTGAAAATCATACCGAACATTTACACAAAGAATCTGAAATTTTGTACACTTTTTTTCCAAATGTTGCTTATGGATCAAAAATTAGTGAAAAACCGAATGAAATTGATTATATTCCAATTAGAAAAAATATTAAAAGAATTCAAAAAATCGTTCTAACTATACAAGACTCTGAGGGAAATTTATTAAATAATGAGAGTAAAACAACAATATATTTAAGATTGTTGAAGCAACGGACATGAATCAAGGGGAGCTATTGAATAGCTTACCTTCAAACTTTCAAAAGAACACCGTTTTTATCAATGAATCTGGACTTTACACTCAAAATAAAAATTACTAGTT
Source organism: Homalodisca vitripennis (assembly GCF_021130785.1). NCBI lineage: Eukaryota > Metazoa > Arthropoda > Insecta > Hemiptera > Cicadellidae > Homalodisca > Homalodisca vitripennis. The sequence continues at coordinate 24,668 of NW_025782047.1, forward strand.
AAATGGAGTCAGTTGTAGACCTACATTCAATAACAAAGACATTGTAACGATTGTAGACGAAAACAATGTAATCTGGTTTAAAGCTAAAGATGTTGCAGAAATTTTAGAATATGAAAACACGAGGCAAGCTATCATAAATAATGTCGATAATGATGATAAAACAACTTTTGAATGTATAAATTACAGGAGTTTATCCCATAGACCCCTTAACAATCTTCATCTTGACACTGTTTTTATCAATGAATCTGGACTTTATACTGAAATAAAAATTACTAGTTAAAAATGTTTCTATCTAAATGGAGTCACTTGTAGACCTACTCAATAATCAACTTACATTCAATAATAAAGACATTTGCACGATTGTTGACGAAAATAATAAAATTTGGTTTAAGGCTAAAGATGTTGCAGAAATATTGGAATTTAAAAATACGAGACAAGCTATCATAGATCATGTTAAAGAAAAATACAAAAAAAAGCTTTGAAAAACATAGATTCTGACAAGGGTATCGAATCGCGACTCTTACAAAAATTACATCCAGACACTATTTTCGACCTTTAAACTCAAAATAATAATTGCTTGTTAAATTTTTTTCTATCTAAATGGAGTCAGTCATAGATCTAAGAAATAATCAACTTACATTCGATAACACGAATATCTTAACGATTGTAGACGAAAACAATGTGATCTGGTTTAAGGCTAAAGATGTTGCAGAAATTTTACAATATGAAAATACTAGACAAGCTATCATAAATAATATTGATAATGACGAGAAAATAGCCTTTAAATATATAAATTACAAGAGTCTATGCCATAGACCCTTTCAAAATCTTCATCCTGACACTATTTTCATTAATGAATCTGGATTTTATTCTTTAATACTAAGATCTAATAAATTAGAAGCAAAAACCTTTCAAAAGTGGGTTACAAAAGAGGTTTTACCCTCCATTAGAAAATTTGGTGAGTACAAACTTGAAAACAAGATTAAATATTTAGAGGACGAAGTTAAACACTTGCAAATTAAAGATGAAATCAAAACGGAAATAATCGCAAAACAAAGTTTAAAAATTGACTTAATGAAACCAGACCTTGTTTGTAAAGATTTTGATAAGAAAAAAACACCATGTTTTTGTGTTAATTAAGAAGAATCACATGTGGGAATGGCCTTATTACGTTATCAGAGCTCAGAAACGAGAAATACCAAACCGATTAAAACATCTAAAAATAAATTATCCTGAATTAGAGATTTTGTTCATTGATGACGAACCAAATTCTATCAATCTGTATAACCAAATGAAAGAATCTTTGAATATTTTATACAACGGAAATCATTTTACTACAAATATGACTGAATCTCGACTGATTTATAGAATATCTAAATTACACGATGAAAATGTTTCTAAATTTTACTAAAAACTCTCGATTTATTATATTTTGTTTGTAAATGTTTAGCATAACTAGGTAACCAATATAGAATTTTTTTTTCATATTCACAAGGCGTTTCGTTTTTATAACTTTCGCTGAAAATTTTTTTAGCACAATCTTTGCAAAAAGCATCTTTTCTATCTTTACTATACTGCCAGTTATTAAATTCAGAAATATTTTTAATTTCTTTACAAAAGTAACACTTTTTCTCTTCTAAAGTTAATTTGTCCATTTTATCATATAATTCCTTACAATAACAGTCTTTTCTATTCTTTTCCTTATAAAATTCTTGACACTTTGTACATTTCTTTTGAGACTCCATTTATATAGAACAAATTATTACACGATGAAAATGTTAAACTCTCGAATTATGATATTTTGTCTGTAAATGTTTTTGAAGATAAGGTAACCATTGAATGATTCGTCCACATTCGCAATGAGTCGGTTTATTTTGACTTTCTCGGAAAATTCTTCTAGCACAATCTCTACAAAAAGCCTTCTTTTTATCTTTACTATAATGCAAATCACAAAATTTGGAAATATCCTTAATTTCTTTACAAATACAACATTCTTTCTCTTCTAAAGTTAATTTTTCTATTTTATCGTATAATTCTCTTTCATATTTATTATGACAATCTTTACAATAATGTCCAAATCCGTCTTTTTTAGTTCTATTTGTATAAAATTCTTCAAAACCTTTTATTTCCTTGCACATTGAACATTTCTTTTGAGCCTCCATTTATATAGAAAAAAATTATAGCTTTGACTTTCTCAATTCATATTCGTAAAAACTTCCAGTTATTTCTTCGTTGTTTAAATCTTTTATACTATAAGTTACAGGATCTGTGTTATTAATTTGATAAATCACAAAGATTTCTCTTGACTAATTGTTCTTATATTTGTTCGAAAATGTTTGTTTTTTACTAACAATTCTTACATGATCATCGACTTTAAATTTAGTTTTCGTGTGAATTTCAGGTGGAACATACTTGAAAACGGTCTCTAAAAACTCCTTTTCTGCATCCTTATCTACGTCTTTAGGCTTCATTTTGATTGTGCTGTGAATCGTATCATTGTAATTTGTGACTATTTTTTGAAGAATATCGATCCATTTAAAGTTTTTATTAATCTCAAAAATAACTTTCATCCTTTCGTTTTGAGTTCTGTTATATCTCTCTACGATACTTGATTTCTCTTCGTTTTCAGTATGATAAATCTTAATGTTGTATTTCCTCAAAACATCGTTAAATTCTTTATTTTTGAACTCTAAACCCTTATCTGTATGAAGTAAATTTGGAGGTTTATGCCTGATTTTTATCGCGTCTTTTACTATATCTTCGAAAGCTTTTGAAACATCCTTGCCGTTTTTTCTTTTGATAGCTCTTGACCAAGCATATTTTGAGAAAGTATCAATAACATTTAACATATACTTAAATCCATCATTTTGATCTGAATAGTTAGACATTATAACTAAATCTGCTGCCCATAAATTGTCAATTCCTAGTGTTATAATTTTTCTCTTTTTAAACTTTTTTCGTACTGGTGCATGAATTTCTCTAGCTTCAATCTCTATTTCTTCTTTATTCTTTAATTCTTTCTTTACTTGTTTTTCATTTGGATTCTTTATAAATTGACTCTTATTTGTCTTACATTTGGAACATTTTGCAGCAATTCTATACAACCCGTTTTGAGTTTGAACGATTTTAGAATCTATATTTTTCGTTTTTTTCTTGCATTTGTGGCAGTGAATCAAATCATCTTCCATTTACATGTCAAAGTTTCCAAGTTTATTTAACTCATCTAATATATCAGATTTTGCTTCATTTTTATAGCCATAAGGTACTGTATCGATCTTATTTTCTAGGACAATTCTCTTATCATCTTTAGCGTTCAGTGCTAACTTGTTTATAGTGACGGTGTACAACTCATGTTTGTAGCTATTGATTACTGTCATCTCCCTAAATTCTTCTTTATCTTCGAACAAACATCTCTTCAAGTTTTCGATATTTATTGTTTTATTTACAACGCTTCTCTTAATCCCTTTGCATCTTACTGGATTTTTGTCTAGATATTTGTACGAGTACATTTTCGATCTCAATCCACAAAATTCTTCTAAAACTTCGCTATTTAACTCATCTTTAAATTTCCCTATTACCTTCTTATTTTTAGTAGTGAAACATTCGTGATCTTTTGGATAATCACTTGTATCAAAGTCATCTATATTTTCTTTAATAATTTTTAAAAGGATCTCGTTTCAATTCTAGGAAATAACTGTCTGTATCCATGTAACAAAGATTCAAATCTGGATCAAACTTCTTTAATTTATCGTAATAAAACTCGTACATTAGCAATTTTGATAGGTCAAGAACTGAAAATCCTATGTAGATCGGTTTGTTAAATTTAACCTTTTGTTTGTACATGTGACTCGCTATACAGTTGTCGTCAAAGATATTAAAGCATTTGAAGTTTGTTTTCTTAGCTTGTTTCATTGAAAATTCTTCATTTCCTAGTCTAATATCACATCTATTTCGCACATTTTCCATACTTTTTCCAAAAACTGAGTTGTTCATCAGCTTATAAAAATCCTTCTCAAAGTCACTTGTAGCTTTGGTCCTCATATTAGTATTAAAATCAATGTACTCTTTCATAAAAGGCTTCTGATCGAATGCAATAACTCTATTCACATGTTTCAAAATCATACCTTGTTCCAGATAGAATTTCAAATTTCTTGAATGAACAACGTATTCAGTTTTATCCAGTAGAGTTGTGCAAAGTTTGTTTTTAAAATGTTCTGGAGCAAGAGGTAAATCCTTGTGATGTTCGTGTAAATTTGTTGGATATTCTAGATCGACTTCAAGAATATAGCCATAATCTTCGTCGCCAGTGAGTTCCAAAATTGTTTCTTGCCATTCTGCTGTTGTATATGTTTTCGGGTTCATCCACTTGATTTCGTTATATGGTAAATTTTGCATGAGGCCATACCCATAAAGGTTGTTTGCATCGACGTACAACAGATAGTTTTCGGGCTTTGTCTTATCAAAATCTTTCAAATATTTGTTATTTGCTTTAACATATCGTTTAATACATTGAGAAATGCCTCCGCGAATACCTTTTTCGATCATCAAATACATATTATAATCACTAATCAATTGTAATTCTATTTTCGTTAATTTTAACATAGCATCTCATGCGAGGCTTGGAGCTGTTAGATAATGTGCTGGATCAAGTTTGTAACAATTTAGACAAATGTTTCTGAAGTTTTCGAATATATCAGCGAGCAATAATACATCTTGGATATTGTACAAATCAGAGTAATTTCCTAGATTTTTCACTTTTAATTTGTTTCCAAACGCTCAAGTAATATTGAAAATCTTTCTCAGATATTCTCTCATCTGTCAAAAGTGAATAGAAATCTTGAATTTTCAGGTCTTCTGTGTAATCAAGTTTTTCAATACTATCGATAAATTCATAGGGAAATATTCCTTTTCCAGATAGAATTTTAAAAATCTCGTTGTCGTCATTTGGCTGTCTTTTTAGAATTTCATTCAATATTCTTCCATCTTGTATAAAATGATTTGTATGCTTGAAATCATCTTTTTTGAGGTTTTTAGCTAACTTTTCAATAGACGATGCCATAAATCTGAACGTATCTACGAAAGAAAACTTGATGAACTTTCTTGGTTTATCATCTTCAAACTCATACCCATATCCTGAATTTACTGAATAATTTATATATCGTTCATCGGTGTTTGCGATCAAATCAACATTTCCATATTGTTTAGCCAATTCTTTTATGTACAAATGAGTATCGTAATTTGACATATTGTGGCAGAAAACGGGAATATTTTGAGGAAATTTGAGATTCAAGTTACAAGATAAATGAGCTGAAACCTCTAAATTTACCTGTTAAATGACAATGATCTCGTACTTTTTTTCTTGTTTGATTATCAAAACCCTCACATTCACAAATATGACAAAGACTAGAATTTTGGTACGCTAATTCTTCTTCTTCGGTCGGTCAATTTCATAGGTTTTTTGTTCTTAGAATTATACTTTTTAGCTATGTATTTTGATATTTTATTGAGCTCTCAAACAATTTTGCAGGAACATTAGGCAAATCGTCTTCATTTTCGGCTCGATAACATATCGGTTTATACATGCGATTCGTCACATTTGACACTAAATATAGAGTAAAACCATAAGGAATGTGTTTCTGAATCTTCGTTGTAGTCGATTTTTGCGGATTGTTTTTGCATGTGGGAATCTTCTCTAATATGCTTTCAAAATCCATATAAATAACGTAAGGATGAGAAAATTTCTTTTGATAATTAGTAAATGTTGTTGTTTGACCTGGAAACGGCATAATTGGCTTACAAACTTCATGTTGTTTGCAAATTTCTAAATGATCTGTTAAATCTCCAGATTTGTAGAAATGGCTTAAACATCTTCTACATAGAAAATTTTTATGTCCATGTTTGGATGTTTGAGAACTCACTAATCTACTTAAATCTGTTATCAAAACATAATGGGATTTGTCTTCTTGTTTTTACATACAGTAGATCAATATTTAATTCTGCATCATATTTTTCAGAAATTTGTAACGGAACAACCTTAATACTTTCATCAAAACTGTAGACATTGATAGACATTTTTGGATATTTGTACTTGGAATTGTGACTTCGTTTTTCAAATAATTGTATATCTTTTAAGGACATTGGATACTCGAAACCTGAAAATATCTCGTCATTTACAAATTTTTCATATTGTTTTGCTCTGTCAACATGTGTCTCGGGTTTTTCAATAGCACATCGGATAGAATAAATAAAGCAATAATCATCTTTATTTTTGATATTTATACAAGCTTTCTTATCTTTGATTTTCTTTGGCAAATCGATATATGATCCTGCGTTCATAAATTCGTGTTTATTAAGGCTCAAAACTAATTGTTTACAACTTTTAAATGTCCATCCTGAACCCCTATTTGGATGATTTGTCTGTTCTCGATGTGATAATTTATTAAACTGCTTAGTGATAAAATCGTTTACATCAAAGATCTCGTCTGCTTTTATAGTAAAGTACATTGGGCAAGTTTGTGGTTCACCGTTTACTAAAGTTCGTTCGTATTCGCATTCCAAAGAGAGATATCCTTTACTATTTTTCACAGTGTCTTGAAATTTTTCTATTAAAATTTTAATTTCTGGCCTCATAATTGATAGATATTTGTAAATTGACATGGAATTATCGTTTAAATTTGTTAAAATGTATTGCTTGAAAAGACCGTGAATTGAGGATAAAACCTCTACATCAATGATATTTTTATGTTTTTCGTTAAGAGTTTTGTCAATTTCTTCGATCATTTCAGATTTAGTTTTATCGTTTGTTTCTATGGAAAATTTTTCAGCGATTGATTGAATTTTTTCATCTTTAAATAGATTGAGATCTTTTTTATCTTCCTTAAAGTTTTTCTTTAATTCTCGTAATTTTTCTATATTGTACATCTTTTCATGATCTACAATTTGATTTTCTTTAGCCCAATTCCTCAAATAATTTAGTTCTTTCTCATAAATATCTTTGTTTTTCAGATGATTCTTTGAATTATAATGTCTATCATAATGGTGTTCAAAAATATCTTTTTTGCAGTATGGACATGTTATTTTACTTCGTGCCATTGTTCTATTTATAAGGTAAAAATTTCTTAACTATGAATTTGAAAAAGTAATGCTTTTTACTTGAAATTGACAGAAATCAGCACAATTTATGGTGAAACAGTGATAGATTCTTCTATTTATTATAGAAAAATCTGTAAACTAAGACTTAAAATTATTGAAAAAATAGTATATTTATAGGAACAAAATAGTACTTTAATTACTATATTGGTTTATTGGAGGTAATTTAAATTCTTTATACTATTTTTTCAATAATTTTTTTTAACTTTTCCAAGATTTTTCATCAAGATTTTAATATATTTACAACAGAATTTTCGTTGATTCGAAGCAGATATGAGATCATTTCGAAGCATATTTGACTAAGTTTCAGCTTAAGAAAGTAGAATCAAACAGCTATAGATTCGTTTATTTTTAGTTCATGATTTATAGATTCGTTTATGGTTCAATGAACAGTATTTTACATTGATTTTCTGACTGTCCCAAAAGTGGTCTAGAATCGGCATATTCATATCTACTTATATATATATATATATATATATTTATTTATTTATATACAGGCAGTTCTGATTTTGATAATAAACCTTATCACTTGAATAGGATTTAATCCTCAACAAGAATAATTGCATTTGATTGTAACGAGACAACTGCAGGATAAATGAATTTGTATATAAACTAGATACAGTAATGTGACATGGTAGCACATACATATAATGTGCTGATCATATAAGCTATACATGTATATTTTAAATTTTGGTGTGGCGTATTCCTAACTTTTTTATATCTCACAGAGAGTAGTTTGTATATTTCTTATATTAATTATGTATGGATGCCCTTATAAACAGCATTGAACGCGATAAAATCATAAACATTTAAAAATGTGTAAGTATAGGTAAAAATAACTGAAATATTTGATACAGTTAGCGACCATCATGGTATTCTATGCAGCATCGATATATTTCTATACAGACAATCTGTACTGCATATACGTACTTCAATTTGGCACACTTTGTCAACTGAAGCAATTTAGGTTTTCTATTTGGACTTAAAAGTGTTCAATCTCACTGTGTGGAATAATGCACATTTGGGGTTTTAGATACCATTCGACGACGACTGAAAAACTGACCTGTTTTGGATTGTATGGGTTTAAAAATGCAGGAATAATATACGTAGTTATTATTTAAGATATCTGTTATGTATAATAGTTTTTAAAGCAATCAATTAGTTAATGGTAAGTTAAGGTAATATGATAAATTACTATTCACTCTTAAAATAAACCGTGAGCAGCGTGTAATATGTATATTTTATAACATCACCATTGATATATATTAGAGTGGATAAACTAACACACTTCCTTCCAGTATTAGTATGGCAAATACTTAAAACAGGCACCTTAACCTTCCAATCTACAAACGCGTTTTTGAAAGAAAAAAACACAATATTTAGTTTAGAAAAATAGATAAAGTATTGTATAATAGCGTTAAAATATCCATTATAACGTTTTAATCAGTCTCGTTTGATAAAATCTTTTCAAACATCATATTCATGATAATTTGAACAAAGACGAGTATATACATACAAACACGTGGTGTGGACATGCGACAAGATCATTGAGTCGTAATACAATTATGTTTGCTTTGAACTAGGTAAAATATTCCAATTTGAAGTTCAGTTTGTTTTAATATTAAGACATACTCTTCAAAATCAATACAACTTATTAATTTTGGTGTTTATAAAGTAAAATACGACTCAAAGCGTTGTTTTTAATATATTTAAATAGAAGAATATTTTTGAATGAACAGCGCAGTCTCGATTATCCGTGGGTGGTTTATCCGTTCTGTGGATTATCCATAACGCCCGCTTTCTTTGCACTATTTGGCATTTATACCACCGTACTTACACATTAAACATATTTGTAAAATACAGTTTTATTTTGTAGTTCTTGTCAATGCTTACAGTTATTTATTTAAGTTTTTTGCCATCCAAAATATATATTCTGTCGACCATGGCAATAAAAATGTTTTGATTAAGATTGGTTGTGTTTAATCTACAAAAATTAACACTTTATACAATATGCACTGTAGATATTGGGCGTATTTTTCACATTTTCATATTTAGTTAGTTTTAGATCCAGTTTTACTATACTGTAGGAATATCAAGTATTCAATAGACTAGTATTATGTTATCGACGTTCGTAAAGAAATATAATAAGGAATATAATATTTCTAAGCTACTGATGATTTTCTAAAATAATCGCTCAAATGGAAGGAAAAGAATGGTTACCTACTAAGTAAAAAGAGTTTAGATATACTAAACAAAATTTGCCTTAGCTGGGCTGTAAAAATGTTGCCACTGCACTGTTCGATTAGAAAAATGATTGATTTGAAAACAGGATTATTTAAGATCCCTTAAATATTTATTTCTTTTTCAGGGTACGCTAGAGACGTGGTACCTTTGTTCTGCTTTTAATTATTTCAGAGCCTTGTGTGGATATGAATAGATTACGACCTACTTTCCTAACATCAGAACACGTAGAGGGGTGGCCGATGGCCTTATTTAATATTTTTTTCTTCATCATTCACAAAAAATATGACTTTAATGAATTATATTCCGAGATTAATTAATCATATCAGCACTCGAACTAGAGCTAAGAAGAATAGACGCTATAACAAATACAATAATTGGTTTGGATACAGTAAAAAATGTATTTATAAATTTTCTTCTTGTCGGTAAGACATGAGTATCCACCTGTTTCTTTACGCATACCAAAAGCACAAGGTGTTCCTCCATGTGTGCTATATTGCAGCTTATCCTGTCAAAGGTTTTCCACCACAGATGACAGGTGTGCTGCTTAAGATTATTGTATCCTGAGGAGTGAAGTAGAGAATTCAGAGACGTTAAAAAAATGTTTTAACGTAGAGATTTATAAAGTCCCTTATACCCATAGTGAAATGCCATATTACAGCGATAGGCTGTTCGTTTTCAGAATGAATTTTTGCAACACAGTATTTATAATACTTTGGCCATAAAGTTTTACGTTGATGACAAATTGTATTTGAGTTATAAATACGATCGACACAAAACGTGAAACAAAACTATTCACTATAATTTTTTCTTCACCTAAAATAGTATAACTCCAAATATTAGATGTAAAATTTCGAAATACCTTATATGAAAACCTTTTCAAATTATAAGTATTATGTAAGAGATAAAAAACAATAAATAAGTAATATTTTTTTAATTTATTTTCCAACATTAAATTTTTTCAAACAAAATATAAAGCTTCAATTGACTTATTTCTCTATCTATCAAAAATAGTAAAGTGCTTTTAATTATTCAACATGTTATAAAATAGTTATAATAAATAATTTATATTATATGTACTAATATATATTTATGTCTCTTATTAGTATCAGTCTTTAGAAGATAATTTTAGAATTTCCTGTTGAAAGTAGTATCTGTACCTCTGTCAATAGCTCACAATCAAGTGAAAGGAGCAATCAGAGGTTTCTGAGTTTCAAAGGAGACTGAGTTTTTCCGCAATAACTCTACCCGATATTCGTCATTATTTACGTCAAAAGGTTCGACAAGATTACTCTGTACGGTTCAAATGTTACTTTCTTCAATTTCTTTACTTTATTTAGTAATAAGTTATAATTTTCCCCTCATACTTTTTCAAGTTTTTTGATTTATTTTTGGATTGAATCTGCAAGATTATTCTCCATTCTGTGGAATATAAAGAAATGTTAAACTTTGATAGAAAGCTGGTGAACTCATATATCTATTTCACAATAAGATATAGGGAATAATAGGGTATAGTAGCAGGAATTTTTATAACGCCTAGTACAAGCGTATTTAAAACAGATAATATTATTTTTCAACACAACATATCTGTGGCAAGAAGGGTTTATTCAATGCAAATGTCGATTTCAGCTCCATTTAATCTTCCGTTAGAGCAGCGACTGAAGTCCGACACCGGTACAGATTTAACCTCTGTAATCTGGAATTCCACGTTCGTTTTGAAGAGATAAAAAATGTCAGTGATGAACAACACATCAAAACATATTGTTTGCATTATTAAATATTATGGACATATATAGTACAAAATCAAGTGTAATCGATGCAGTTTTCGGTTTTGAGCTGGCAATCATAGGATTAAGTGA
>NW_025782048.1:0-40830 GCF_021130785.1 Homalodisca vitripennis
TTAAACAAGACCATTCATGGCAATGGCATTTCCCAACGGAAAGAAAAGTTTCCTTTTGAACAACATGCGTTATAAATATATTTTTATATTTCAGAACAATACAAAAAATTTATTTGAGCACAGGAAAATAATTTTAATAAGGGGTGTAGAGTTATAAAAAGTTCTGTAATGAAGGAGATTTCTTACTACTACGTTTTTTTATATTTAATTTGATTGTGGCTATCAATTCAAAAATATTCGGTATTGAAAATAAATTAGAATATGGATTTTTAAAAAAATTACTATAGTTATTCATAAGTTACGCATGTAATTCTTGTATCATGGCAACAAAGCATAGGTACCCATTATGGTAATGTGAATTATATTATTAATTGTAGAAGTTTCCTTAGTTGTGTAAATGTAAAATCAAATGCAGACGTGAATTCACAAAAAATTTAACATGCGCACTGAAATAATCTAGATCAATATTTGAGTTACTTCCAATTCTACATTTTCATAGTGTGCTCCTTCATGTTTTATTACAAAGGTTGTCACACTTAATGTTGGGACCTTGTAAAGATGCACGCTTCATACAACTATATTGAAATGTTTATATAGAGCTTGCACAAATAGGTACACACAGCAAACATTAAGATATTTAAAGATACCTTCAAGAAACCAATTTTACATAGTTGTAAAGACTTAAATTTTTATTTTTTAAAAATGTATACTAGTTAAGGAGTGTCACTTTGATTGGAGAAAAATTTATGCAATGATTATTAAAATGTATATAAATTAAGAGTAAGCAATTCCAGAAGAAGAAGTTGGTACAATGTATTATTTTGTTGTTCATAGCGAGAGGATTTCAGATAATGGAATAACCAAAAGAAGTTAAAGAATCACGTTTGTTATTTAAACGTAGATTGCGAACTGTGTTTTTATACTATTTTATTGATTAGGATCATTATTTGATTTAACTATGTGGTTAAACTTAGAATGAAGGAAAACTTTAGTTTACCGTAGTATTATCTAGTATAAAGCCATTAATTATTATTATTTCAAATTTAATACAGTATAAGCCCTTTGTATTGACTGATATCATTAACTACGTACCTTCGTTAAACAGTTCAAAAAACTATAGTCATACACGATTATAGTTTCTGACTCTAATTTGAATCATTCATCTAATGTCGGTATCATTAATAATAAAAACGTAGAAATTATCCATCTAGAAATTATCATTTAGTTAAATCCGCAAATTATTCTTTTGGCCGATCCATCACACGAATATTAAAGGGTTATAAAAAATAATAGTAAGCAGAAAAACAGGATATTGATATACTTATATATACAGGGTGGAAAAAAATGTAGGGGATAACGGCTTTCATTAATTTTGTAGGCTTCACTTATACAAATTAAATTTTGTTACATCACCACTTGGATTAAGAACCTTGATAGTTTTTGAGACCAGGTGGGGGACATTTTAATCTTGTCAGGGGACGGCCCGTGAGGAGTCGGACCCGAAAATATTTATATGTAAGCATAGGCCGGAGTTTGGTATCAAATTAAAGGTTAGTAAAGAGAAATACTCATTTACCGACAAACCGCATTAATATGGTTGACCCTTATCCAGATTACGGAACGTATGAATTTTCATGACAAAGAAATTGAGTAATTTTGTCTTGTGAAGTAACTAATTTACTTTCAGGTAGTATGTTTTTGTCGGTTTATGTAAAATTTTGAAAAACAATTTCCAACTAAAAATATGATTTTTTTTTACCCTACATTTGTTGGATAGCACTCTAAATAGGGGTTTTCCTGTCTTGTCTTCAAGTAAAAATGAGGGTATTCAATAATTACCTACCGTAACGCCTTATCAAAATGAGGTCAAGGTCCAGTCCCTCCAGCCCTTTTATCTCAGGCAAACATAAACTGGTTTTAGGCAATACAAACAGTACTGTCACAATCAATACTCCACAGTTTTGTATTTTTAATATCCAACTTGGTTTTTTGTCTACGTTATATAATTTCGTCCACGTAAGTTAAAGTTGTTTTTAAGTCTTCACTAGAAGGTACTGCGTTAGTTTATAAATTTTTTTACCTTAAGTGTTTACATTTTATTCTACTAGTTTTAAAAGCAATGTCACTTAGTGAGTTTGTACGAGGAAATCACGCTGCTTTATGATTGCTGTGGGTATGGAAAATCTTGTTCGTCCCTATGAAGAAGAAAAGCGCATTTGTTTAATGACACTTTTCTTGATAGTCACCCCAATTATTAAGTCAAAACAGTGTTAAAGACAGTTTTAAAAAGCATTATGAGAATGAAACTAGAACAGTACCAAAGAGTCGCGAAATGAAGTGGCAGGCCTAAATCGGCAACAAATGAAGAAAAATCTTTGGCGATGTATCCAAACATTTATTGAAAATCCCAGCTCCTCGGCCAGAGTGGCCTGAGAAGATCTTGATAATGAGCCATAGCTCAGTGTTGTTTGTTTTACACAAAAAAACAAGTATCACCCTTTCTAAAGTAACCCTAACCCAACGTACTTGCAGAGGATGGTTTTGATCGAAGGACTGAATTTTGCGTAATAATGATGAGAAAGTTGTGACGAAATTCTAAATTTTTTAAGTTCGATAATTTGTTGTTTTCAGATGATGCTACATTCTTTGTTAGATGGGACAAGTTAATATGGCATCATTTGCCGTTACTGGGCCGACCATTATCCACAACTGGATGATAGAAGGCCACACACAAAGGCCTCAGAAAGTGAATATGGTGGGCTGGCAATAATAAACGATAACATTGTAGGACCGTTTGTGATAGATTGGAAATCTTACAGGCGTTATTTATTTCATTATGTTGGGGGACAAATAGAATTTTGCCAGCAGTGCGTGCTCTTAATGGGGCTAATTTTTAATGCCGTATGGTTTCAGCCAAGATGGTAGAGCACCGCCCATTTACTATTTGCGGCAGTGCGCTAATCTGTTAGATGAAGTGTTTCCTAACTCGTTGGATTGGTTTCGAAGGGGTACGTTGAGTGGCCGGCTAGGTCACCCGGATCTTATTTCCTATAGATTTCTTTTTGTGGGGCTTCTTAAAAGATAAGTGTTTATAAAAACTAAACCAGCCAACATTGATGGAACTGACAAATCGTTTATTAGAAGAAGCAAGTATGGAATTACACCCCGAAGATGCTTCAAAATGTGGACTGCAGTAGGTTTTTATTATAGACTAGCTCATTGCCAACAAGTGTTCGGAGAGCAGTTTGAGCACCTCATTTAAAAGAGTTTTTGGTTATTTTTTGTATTACATAGAGAATTTTTAATTTAGAATTCTTTTGGATAATTGTGTTCCATAAAGTGTTATTTTCAGTCAGAGAAACAGTTCACTTGAGGGACTGTGAATTGCGGGTAAAAATATTAATTAATCTAAACGTTACTTGCTGATATTCAAAAAGCCCGTAATCTGGATTAGGGTCAACCATTTTAAGTGCGGTTTGCGGTAATGAGTTTCTCTTTTCTAGACCTTTAATTTGATATCAAACTCGGCCTATGCTTACATTAAAAGTTTTTCGTCTCGACTCCTCTCGGGCCGTCCCTGAAAAAGTTATAATGTTCCCCACTGGTCTCAAAAAAAACTAGGTTCTTATTACAAGTGGTGGATGTACATAATTTAATTTGTATAAGTGAAGCATTACAAAATTAGTGAAAGCGATTCCATTACTTTTTTTCCAACCTGTATATTATATATTTATATATATAAAACACAAGGCTTAAAGAGCAATTGGATATTATTTTTTCTATTAAAACAGTACATAAGTATACCTTTATATTACATTTTACATGCACCTTTATGATTTACAACATAAGTAACATTTAATTTCCTCTATACTGTATAACAGAATTTAATTCTTTTGTAGTATCAGTAATTTAAACTTTATTAAACTTCTCTTTGAGTGGCATGCAATTTAATTGCCATTCGTGAATCAAACTCGATCACAACATGATGAACGTGGTGTTTGCAGCCTTGATTGGATACTGTTAATGGCACGTAGCTATCACCGTGTTAACTGTATAAATTAAATAATCAATTCAAAACATTTTTAATTTATTTACATCTACCACTAAGCTACTTTTATTTAAAAATATGAGAATTTATGCTAATGGATAAAAAACAATTGAACCTATTTCTCATTGTTTATGTCAAACATTTCTGAATTAACTTCTATCTGGGTTTAGTAGATAACTGGGAAATTTATTGCAATAATCGTGTTTATTCTACGGAGAGTCACATTTTTATACTACATATAAGTATTATGTGAAATCTTATAATGTGATAAAAATTCAATTTCATTTTGCTCATTTTATGAAGTAAAATAAAACATTTCTTATTAATTATTTTGCATAGAAATATTTTAACCAAATGTATCTACGGTTGATTAATGCATAAAAAAATCCCAATATGGTTGTGGATTTAAAATCCTATTTAAAACCCAGTATGTTGATTTTATAGTTTACTAGATTGAACCAATACATACCTAAAACCAAATTTAATACAGACAATAGTTACTGAAATTCAATTTATACGATCTAAATAAAAACATTTGAACTCAAGAATAACTTAGAGATAAGAATAAAATACTGCAGTTGTTTATATGAGCCGAAAACATTTGTATGAAGTCCAGAAATAAATAATAATATTTTAATATAGCCTTTTTACACGTATTTATATATTTGTACAAACAGAGGAAATGCACATGTCTAGTTTTCATGACATGTCGGTAAAAAATATAATCTGAATTTTTGAAAAAAAAATGTTAAAGTAACATTTTATGAATACCCAGCAAACCTTAGGTTAATATCTATTACAGGCTTACTCTGAAAGTGACCGTGAAATCTTAGTTTAAAAAACACACTCTCGGAACAAACTGTAAGTAATTTTTCGTTTTTTAAACATTGTCATCATTACAATATAATGTAGTCATAAAGCAAGTTTGATAAATTGTCTTATTCTAATGTGGCAGGGAGCTTATGTTCTGAAGCCTGTCTTCATTAGTTACCCTTGTATCATTTGACTAATACAACTTCTCTGAGAGCACTGAAGACAACACATCACTGTTACATTGTTCTACTGCACTAATACTTCTTGTACTCAGGTTTCTGAAGATAATCCTCTACATACGCATAGTTAATGTGTGGGTGTACTAATATCTGTGTGGGTGTATCAATATCTGCCCATTAAAAAGCAGATATACTCCACGAAGCTAAGGTCTGTTAACTTTTCATACACTAGTATTTGCTTTTAAATTTTTTACTTTAACGTGTAAAGTGTTTTTATTTTTGTATTTACTCGCTATAATTAGTTAATGGCATTCCGTTTATAAACGCAATATTATACTATTTAAAATGTGTCTATGAAATTGTATTTGTTGAATAAATATTGGTATTAGAGACAAAAAAGTCAATGTGTTAAAAATATGAGATGTTTGATATTAAATTAATATTCAAAATATTATCTATATGTTTTTTATCATACATAATAATATCTTATGTTATAACGTCACTGTAATTGTTTTAAGTTTTTGCTATGTTGTATATTATTTAGCTGTGAATTTATTTTGTCTTTTGTTTTTCAAAACAAATCTAAAACTTTTCTCTGTATCGCTTTCTTAAAAAATATACGTCTTAAAAAAGAATGTCATGGCAAATTTAATATTATTTTAAGTTGCAAAAAAAAACACAGGAAAGTATCAACCCTATAAAGACTCTCTAAAAAATTATCCTTAAATGTAAGCACTTCCAAAGCATAAAAGTTACTACAAAAATATTATTTTTACACATTGACATTATTTTTAAGTTTTAATGGACCAACGTTATTTCTTAAAAACAATAGTGTTTAACTAGTTTTATAGGTAAAAATCAATGTATGAAATACCTTCAAGAAATATCTTTAATGCAGAATGTTATGCATTATTATTAAAGACTGTTTATTATTTAAAGTTTTAGTTGCAAATATAATGTGATAATTATCTTTCACAAGTGTATCTGACGTTTGATATTCACTTGAGCTTAATTATATGAATTTCTAACCCGCTAACTGCTCTTTGTATGTTGTAAACGACTGTTTGTATATGCTTATGTAATAGTGTTTGTCTATGTTCCATAACAATTACGATAGTAACGGTAAAAGAAATTTATGAACATGGTAACTGAGGTTTCACAATAATTACATTAGAAATTCAAAATAATTGTAAGGTTTATAAATAACTAAACTTAAAAGCGTAAAACTAGTATTTACACAACTCTAGTATCCATATGTTTTCGAATATATCAAATAAATTGTCATAAACTTTGAACTAACGTGTAGTGAGACACAACCTCAGGGTAAATACTATTTACCGATCCGCAGACATCCGTGCCAGTAAATGCTTTTTTGCTTCATACCAAAACCTGAACAGCTGTATAATACATAAATGGAATCGGGAAGGGAGTTCCAATTTGACAAGCAGCAATATTATAATATTTGTTTATGACCGTATTTGAATATATAATATATATATTATATATATATATATATATATATAATATTATGTAAATTACTGTAAGAATTAAATGTTTATAATTATATATTATATTATATATATATATATATATATATATATATATTGTACATATATATTAGTGTTATTAATACTATTACAGTATTGCTACGTATACTGTTCATTTTACTTTACACACACACGTATATATATATATACACGTATATATATATATATATATATATATATATATATATATATATATATATATAGAGCTAGTTGTCCTCTTTTTCTTGACTTTGGGTGGAAGGAAAACTAGGCAGCAACCATACCAGTTAAAGGGACTCAAGAACATGGCTTGAATTACGAAAATATTTGCATTTACTACTTCTTCCTTCTTCTCATGACGTGATAAGGAATCACTAAGTGGTTGCTTTTGTCAACTACTCCATGTGCTAATGTAGTCAAATACACTTGGGCAGTAGGAGCCTCGTCTGGTAATCCACTTGGCACACTTGCCGTCTTACTTAGATTTCTATTATTGAATAGGCTAAACTTTGAATATTGTCCTTTTACCATTCCAGTATAAAAGGATAGTTGAGCCTTTCCTTTAGATGTAAATGCCCCCTCTATTACACACTTTCTTCTTTTGCCTTATATCATATGAGCATTTAAGACATAATTTTCATCACAATGCCTCTGAGGTGTCCCCAATTCTTTTTAGTTCTTGATATAGTACCAACTAGTATACACATGCAAGATTGTTCTATAATAATGCAGATATTTGGTACTATGTCTTCGGCCAAAACCTTCAAAATGTGTGTTGTTAGTAGATTAAATATTTTAATAGTATTACCTTACTATATTAAGGAATTCTAATATAAAGGTGGTCGTTTCTGATATCATATGTAACATAAATCTTCAATCCGATTTGGCTGGGTTCATAGCGTTATAAACCTAATAAATTACTTTGTCCTTGAATGATGATTAAGATTTTATGAACTTGTCTCCAAGATTAAAGAAAAGCTTACGCATTCTTTTTTCGTATGCCAGAATGTCAGTGAAAAAAACATTAGTATATACACATTTTGGTACGGTTTTTGGTTAAAATATATATTATAAAATATGTTGGAGAATTCATCTTTGAAAAAAAAAAAAACAGCTTATAGGCAATAGGATTTGTCCTTCCCAGGCCGTCGTGATACGGCACAGTTTATGGTAGTACGGTAAGCCTCATGTTTACAACACTGTGCTAAACGCTTGTTTATGCCAACAGGTTTAGGTCTTTCCACTGTTTTATGTGAGCATGTGGGGAATGCATTACAATACAAATCCGTTAATGTTAAAATATGGAACTTTATGTCTTAATTGAATAGCAAATGGAAATAATCCATTTACTTCTGTTTCTATAGAAATGTATAGTTAAATTGGGGCCGTGATTGGGAATTGGTATTATTATAGCTGGCCCAAAAACATTGAGAGCAGCATTCCTCCTATTAATAGATCCAGAAACTCGTTTATTTATTCTACCTTGATGTAAAGTAGTTTGAAGGATTTCAACAATTTCAATCTCACAAACGTCTTTGTGATATTTTTGGTCACACCCGGCTAAACAATATCTATGTGAATATGAACTAGAAATATTTTTTTATATTGTATCATTCACAAAAAATGTATTTCATATTAGGGCTTTTATTATTAGTTTTGGTAAATTAAACTAGTGATTATTAAAAATTCTTTGATCTTCTAAAAATGCAGATAATATGTGATTGAAGAGTGCAGATATATATATATATATATATATATATATATATATATATATATATTTTAAATTTAGAAAAACATTAAGCTTAATGAGTTTTAAATTATTTTTTGTACGTTCAAATTAAAAACAATATATGAATAAAAATATGTTTAAACAATAAGTAAAATGGCCCTAACCTGTAAATTTACAACTTTTGGAATCTTAAACCTCGTAAGCTTAATTTATCTAAAATTTTTAAAAATGAAAGGCTTTTAAATACGTATTGATTAAATACATTAATATAAAATGTTGTGAACTTGCTTTATTTTACAATATAAAATTTTCCTCCGAAGTTTGAACTTACTTCTGGTAGAAACCGACAAAAGGGACATCTAGGTTTAACAGTATTTTGTAAGTTTTTAAATGCTTATAAGTTGTTTGAATAACCATACAAAAGCTGGTTTGTAATTAAGTTACGTTTTAATACCCGAGATGTTACTCTGATTTTAAATTTAAGATCATGTTAACACAGTAGTTATTAGTATGACCAAGAAATATGTTTAGTTTTAATTCATTATTTTGGCCAATTTTCTGGTGATTGCGTTGAAAAAAACTTGTATTTATTATTATGTCACAAAAATGTACAAAGTAACAACGTGAAGTTATTTTGCGGTAAAATATCCAGTACTAATCAGTTTCGCTCCATAAAAATCATTACGATGTAGGAGTACGCCACGCTGTGTAAAATCGTAACAGGCTCCACTAAGTTTGGATTCAACGTTAGAATCTATAACTCATATCACTTTAAAGGGGTTCTGCAGACAGATAATAAGACGGACAGGAATAATAAGGAAAGTTTTACGTCCCCTATGAGGCAAAGGAGAAACTGTGTGATACTAATAAACCTTCAATGATGCTCAGCCAAATTCTATAGTTAGCCATGTGCCATTTTCGAACTCAGTGTTGCAACTAAATAAATGAACATTGATAGAAAAGTCTTTATGTCAGTTTCCTTTCGACATATCGTGTGTACTGGTAGACAGCAATACGAAATGCAAGTACCACGAATCATAGGCTTTGCCAAAACATAGCCAATAATGCTTATTGAAACACACAAGAATTCTGTTACCCATATAAATATGATAGAGACGCTATTAAATGTCTCGTTGTTTTACAAATATTACAGTTTAATTATTATGTCTAGTAAAGTCATGTTTACATGACGTCAGCGCTGTTTATGGAGGACGTGCATTTAATTACAAGTGCGTGTAGTTTTTTTGTTCAAATCGTTTAGAGTGTACTATTTTAAATTAATTTAATCAAATAAAATAATACTATAATTACTGAATTTCATTAATCCATTGACAAATAATTTCCATATTTAATAATAACCTACAAAAAATTATGAAATTTGGATTAATTCCAAGGGGTTTATCTTCAAAGGAAAATAAATATGTTTCCCAATTCTTTGGAAGAGAGTTAAAGAGTCAGTGATTGGATTTATTTTACAAGCTGATGCGGAAACACATATGTTATGTTATCTATATCTTTTTAGAATTTGATACAAACTCACAATACTTTTGAGCTGTGTATCAAATTATTTATTGTAGTATTTAACCATAAACTGTATCTATAACAAACATCTCCAGAAGTACAAGACTTCAAACTGACTATAGTGTTATTATCTCAACCATCAGACTTATAAAAGCAATTCTTCGCTAACTAAGGAAGTAATATTTGTAATATTTTAAACGCGCTCTAAGAAGACATAAACTCGTATAAAATAATATTTACGTAATTACAGGTATATACTAGATGGATAAACATTCATCATTCTGCGTCCAAATATTCCACAAATACCTCATACAGGAGTTAATGGAAAGTTGATACCCAAACCGAACATTCAGTATCCGTTCAGGTGGAAATGTAACAAATGCACATCTCGCATTATAGCTCTCTGTTATTATGATGCTCTAACTGAAATATTCTTTCAAAGAATATTCCGGTGCGGTGAAACTGCTGTGGTAAAATCATTACCACCTCCGGTTTGTAGTAGCAAATATTAACCAATATGTATATCATTTTTCTCATCGTTTTATTAAATTCGTAGTGTATCTGTTCCGAGTTGCTTTATAGGGTATATATTAAAAACAATTCAATTAATTATTTTGATACATAACGATTTCCAGCATGTTCCCACATCATGATTAATTACATAATATGCTACTGCATATTGTAGTATAGTTAATATGAAACGATAAGTAAAATTTGAGGATTAAGCTATAGTGACCAATCTTTCTTCTTATATGACTCCCGAATTAAACCACACCGAAAAGAGACAAAAGATAATAATCTCTAGGAACAATGCCAGTTTCTTGCGCATATCAAAACAATACATTTTTGATATGATTTAGTGAGACTTTGATGGGCCCAGCTCTTTTATCTAATGTTTCTCTTGCACATAGTTTTGGTAACACGTGTCCTTTTCTAAGTGGCATTACAATGTAACGGATTATTTGCCCATAACTTTTGCTAGGATCTACGTAGATATGTTTTGTTAATGTCATTTTACTTTCATTAAATATAACTTTAAAATGATATGTCACAAAATAGGGGTTGCAATTTGAAAATTTAAAGTTATCCCCACAATGTCCCCTTTTGAAAAGAGAGATGACAGTTTTTTACTAAAAAATCCAAAAAAGTAATTTATTAAGTATGATTAAGGTTATACATTGATATCTAAATCCGTTTAAAATATATCCAGGTGTGTCAAAACTTAATTTACACCCTTAGATATAAGGGGTTGTTTACTAATAACTTTTGCTAGGATCGTCGTAGAGATATTCTGTTAACGTTATTGTGTTTCAAACGAGTTATTTTTTCAAATAAATTGTCACAAGTTAGTGGTTGTAGTTTGAAAACTTGAAAAGCGACACCCCCTTTAAAAAATTTATTGAAATATTTTCACCCCTAAAAAAGGATTTTAATAGGCATGGTGAAGATTGTACATCGATATCTCAATCCTTGTGGAATAAATAAATGCGTATCAGGATAAATCATGTTAAAATTAAAATTTACACCCCGTACACTTTTATAGATATTAGTAAATTATAATTTTACAACCATAAAAACCAAGCATGGTGGTGGTGGTTTCGCGTGCCATGGGTAGAGCGTTAGCGAAGCCTATCTTTCTAGCGCCTGGAAACATCTTTTTTGGTTAACATTTTTACGATTAGTTTAAAAGCATTTCAAATGTTTTGTTTATAATGTAAGTTTTAATGTTTGTAGAATTTATATAGTTTATTTGGGCTAAAAATTTGGAATTAAGCCTTCATAAGAACAACAAACTTAACCATTTTTACCTCAGAAACAAACAGCCTTGAATAATATTTTATTAGCATGTAATGAAAGATTAATATAAAAAGTAATATTGTTTCCACAGGTAGACGTTTTAATAACATACATTTCTTGTGTACGTATTATATTACAATATTTGGATTTTTTATTATATTACATGCATGATAAAAAGAATTCAAAAAATATAAATACATATATATATATACATATATATATATATATATATATATATATATATATATATTATATATGCATAGCTGTCATCCTTTTTACATGAACCAAATTATGATGTTACTGATTTTTGATAGTATAATATTCGTTTGAGTTAGGTGTCACAGTAAATTGTTTCAGTAATAAATTTGCATGTGTTTCAGCTATTCCTATGAAAGAATTTTCCTTATTTGTGTAAATCATTTATTCATTTACGTTACTTGTTATTTATGACTAACTTTCTTATTGTGTAGGTATACGTTGATATTTTTTTAAAGACACTGAAATTCCGGATGACCCAGATTTAGCAAACTTTGTAACGGAGCAAAGAAAGCATATTTTCTTAATAAGTTCAACGATGAAATTATTTCAACAATGTTGATTTAGTGATATGTATATACTGTATATATATATATATATATATATATATATATATATATATATATATATATATATATATTGATATCAAATTACTGAAATGTAATATTTTAGGTAAGGACCATCAGACGAATGATTTGATTGCTAAAACACACTTCATTTTGATAGGAGAGAAAGGTTCAAGTAAATGTGTAGTGTGCCCGAAAGAAGGCATCAGGAAAGAAATAAATTCTTACTAAAATTGATTAGGTTCTGTTAAACCTACGCTGCACACTCACACGTACTTTAAACAGCATCACATATCGGTAACATTCTTGTTTGATTGAAGAAATAATGATGACAGCTATGTATATGTAACTGAGATTAGTTTATCATTTCATACCATTTTAGCATGCATATCTATAAACAAAATTATGCAAATTTTTTATATAATAGGTATTTAAAATCTACTAAGGGAAATAATGGTACTTTACATTTTTATATTCATTTCTGTGTGCATACTATTAAATGGTATCCAAGTCAATTTGGTGCTGAAGTAAAACTGTTAAAGTTATTGTAACGAAGGAAAGTGTATTTAGCCATAATTTTAGTTTAAATACACAATATTATTTCTACAAACATTAAATATTTATTTAGAAACAAAAGTATGAAACCTTTTAAAACCATCTAGAATCGGTAGATAGTTAGTGTGTAGTCTGCTTAGGCTAGTCCTTACTTTCACTAACATGAACATGTTTACATCTTCATAAATTTGAAAAAGACCTTTCTGTTCTTGGCTTTATAAGTTCTCCTTAAAGAAGACATTATCTCAGAATATCATTAAAGTGACAATGGATTTCCCATTCATACTGCAAGGCACAGCGTAAAATTAATATTTTGACATCTAAAGAAGAGGATAAACTTGAGTTTTAAATTACTTAAGTGCATTTTTGTAACACGTGATGATGGCATACGTCTAAGATCCATTTCTCCCTTCAATAAAACAATGTACTTAACAATAATAATTGCCAATTGTGTTTTGGAATCAAGGTGTATCCGGATCAGTGTATCTGTAATGAGGAATTAAACTGTTTGTGCTTCTTATTACCTCTCTGGACTTTTAGGTATATGCGTAAGATCAAAGTATTTTAATAAAGATTTACTTAAGTAATTTCATTACCAGAAGTAATGGTTCACTATTCGTGACTTATGAATCTCTAGCAGGCTATCAGGGGATTTCCTGGTATTTTTACATTCATAATTTGGAGTTATGAAACATTGCAAAGTCAATCTAACACTTTAATACTAGGAAAATATAAGAAAAAGAAGTCTAGAGATTATAAATCAGGCTAATTTATTTACAAATATTAATTACTCTTGTTGGGTATCGTTTGACGTTAATTCAATTCCAGTTGAAATCATTGCGGACTCACGGATACTAGATTTCTCGTAAGCACTTGGTAAGATTCCGAAAATGTTTAAACCTAAACATGTTTTGGAATATGTTATGCTATCGTGAAACGTCGATTTTCATTATTAGTTTTTAACAGTTAATATTATATTCATTATAGTACATAGACACATAATTAATTAAATATATATAAATAATTGCTTCCACATACAAAGGAAAATTAGCGGAATAGGGTCCGTCTAATAAGCTCGAGTGAACACCAAACGTCAGATACATGGTGTAAGTTAATTATCATACTATGGATGCAATCACAACTTTCAAATTAATATACAGTCTTGAATAACACTGCATAACATAAAATTCTGCATACAAGTTATTCCTAGAAGTTATCACAATGTTATTTATTTTTAAATTTTAAGAATATTGCCAAAACTCTTAACACTCTTAAATGTGAGTAATATATTTACAACTTCCAAAGTATATTTTGTGTCCTTCTTACGTTTTTTTGTATTTAGTTTTCTGAAAATTTAATTGACCCAGGAAAACTTTAAAATAATACGAATGTGTAACTTTTAGTAAAAAAGATACTTAAGAGATGGACACATTTGATGAAAACTATTAAGGACAATGTTTATGAGGCTTAAGCCTTTTAGGTGTAAAATTTGCTAACTTTTTTGTAATGCTACTCACATACAATATTAAAACATACCTTGTAAGTCGTAGCGTAGGATATATGTTTTAGAATAAACGAGTTGAATCATGAGTAATATAGGAATAACTTATAAAGTAGTACAGTTGTGGTAAAAAAATACTATAAATATTCCGTAAGTTACAAGAATGATCATTTCACGCCAAATCTATCTATTTTATCGTGTTAAATTAATATTATTGCATCAAATAGAAATATTTATTTTAAAAATTCAATTTTTAGCTGAATCTCTTTATATAATTCATATTCTAATCACCTATTTTTAATAAGGTAGATATTAACCTATTAACTAAGTAAACAAGTAAATAAAAAAGTAAAAACGTCAATAGCACAGCCCAGTGGGTATAGCGGTTATAAGAAGATAATAAGCTATAGCAACATGGATTGTAGCTGCTGCTTGGATGAGCGATCCTGTCCTTGCATCATGTAACTTGTCCAAACGTAATTGGCCAAAAAAATCATCACTACACTTTCATATATTTATAAGTAATTATTTTTTAATTATGTTTACTACAGATATATTTGATTTTACAGTAATCACTGTCTTGTTAGTTTTTACTATTTAGTTCAAAATAGTTTAAATTGAACAATTGTATTAAGGAGTCATTTGTTCATAACATTTTATATATTGCAGTTTGTTTTAATTTCTAATTTTTAAATTTATATAACGAATAATTGTGTTCTACTTGTTTTTATGTAACATGTAAAGAGAACCTTTTACTTCTGTAACCACTATAATAAAAATTCCTGAATGTAGATAGATATATAAACATTAAGAGATTATTGCATTCACAAGTTTTGCATTAGAAGATGAAGGATGCTCCTTAGTAACGTGAGCTCAAGAAATATTTGTGGCTTAGGAAACAATGTAACAGTGACGTCTTCAGTGAACTCTGAGATATTGTAATAGTCAAATAATACAAGCACATATAACTAAAGGAGACAGGCTTCAGAACATAATCATCCCTGAAACATTAGTACGAGACAATGTACAGGGTGCGATTTTATGTATAAAACCTGTATGATCCGTAATTTTTAAAATTTATTTTTAAATACATCTCAATTCGAGTCATTTTGTACCGACATGTTATACATTTATGCATTTCCATCGTCCAAATATTAACTATTTAAGCCAATATTCTTAGCTATTTTTCTGAAGACACAAAAAAAAATTTTTATAGTAAAAATACGTATAATAATATCCTTAATATAATAATCTAATACACACAGATCCGAATTAAGATTATCCAGACCCACCAAAAACTATTCGAGAATAATCTTTCTAGGTCTGTCATGATATTAAATCCTTTCATTTATCTTATCAGTATGTGATGATTACCAGTGACTCATGTCTGTACTGAAATAAATTTATTAAATTCTTTGTTGATTCGCGAAATAGAACTGCAGCACTCAACTTACTGAGCTTGAAATAGGACTTTAAATCCAGAATCTAGTCAGGTACAATTTTAAACAAAAATTATTAAAAGATATAGCTTTTTATTACACAAATGCCATGTATAGTAAATCTGAACAAGTTTAAATATTAATTTTTAACAGCCGATATATGAAATCATTTTGATAAATAGATATATCTTAAATAGTTTTTACATCTTAAATTTAATAATAGCTGCATTCGTGGTATTTTCATTTAGGTATAATAAATATTACTGTTCATTTTTCTATTAGTTTGTTACTTTATACACTTGAACAGTTTATACAACTTTTGGGAAGTCTCTATATGAGGTTGTTGTCGGTTACTGGTGGTCCGCAGTGACGACAGTTCCTTCAACTTTAAATATCATACACTATGAATTTAGCCCCTGATTTTTTAAAGATTTCATTATTACATTTTCTTTGGATATGGAATGTCCTGGACACTGGACACTATTCATCTTTAAGACCATTACTGGCTGAAACAGCTAAGGAATTCGATTATAAAACTTTTACGATTTATCAGCTTAAGTTGCAATAATAATAGTAATTATCTACGTAAAAGAATAATTTGCTATCAATTTATTTTCTTTATGTGAAGTGTTATGTATTGCAATTAGAGTATAGAGAAAAAAACATTCTTCTGGAAACAACTCGTATTTAAATATACACTGAATCAAACGTTATCTTTGTCATAGTTGATCTTGTATGTAATGTACATTAATTTATAACTTTTTATCCTATTCACTTTAAATTTAACTTTTATTAGTTTGTATCCATCCGTAAGTACTTTTAAATTAGTAGATTCAAATGAGGTCTCTTACAAGCCTCTCTAGAATCTAAAGATCTTTTTCGTGGCTAAGGAAACATTAAAACTATATTTTCATAGTCTAGAAAAAAGGGGAAAAATTTAAAGAGTTTAACGTTTCAAGAAGTGTTTATACGGTGTTTTACTTACACATCAGTATAAGTCGTATTCATCAGTTTATATTAGAGGCCTTGACATTAAGACGCTTCTTATTCTTAATGAAAATGCAGATTTGGTTATACTTTATGTTCTTCTAAAATAATTGATTTAACACAGTAAATCATGAAGTTAAAATTAAGTAATTATCAAAGTTTAAAAAGAAGTTTTGTTTGTACTATTTCAACATATAGATCGTTTACAATGTGTAGGGTAAACTTTGGATAAACAAAATATTGAATAGCCCATATGCAAAACACGTTATTTCCCGTTTTTGTAAATTTCGGGGAAATCACAAAAAACTTCTGAAAGAGTTTGTTTCTATGGTAACCAAGGTTTTTACTGAATAATGAAGAAAAATTACATTTGTTATTGATAGAAAATTATATAATGTCACATTAATAGTTAATAAGATATTTAACAATAAACTTTGGAAATAACTGGTTTTGAATCTGTAAAGTGTTATTAACATTTTTTAGAACTGTGTGGTCAGCCATTTTTGTACTCAATACAGTTGGAAAACCTGTTATTTATTGGGTAATGAAATGAAAACAAAGGAAATTGAGTTGAAATATAAATATTAATGTCAATATTAATGTCTGGGTCTTTTCCTAGATCTTTCAGGAGTTGTTTCCACTATTTTTTCGTCAGTGTGTGTTTTTGGTTCACTATCCATTTAGCATTTAGATATAATTAATTATTATTTACTTAGAAAAGACAAAGATAACTACTCTTACAATATAACCTTCAAAAACCTCACAAAAAAATAGAGACAAAAAGTGGGAACAAAACAAAAAAACATAACGATAACATCTGGATAGTAATCATTTGGAAAAATTGATATTTAATGTTTGCCATAGAGTAAAAATCTAAATACACGCACAATAATCTATATTTTTTATTATAAAAAAGTTAAATTTTGGAGTATTTTTACATATTACACCAAATTGGAAATAGCAGGTTTTGTATCTGTTTTTCTGAGATGGCCATGTTACTCTGATTTATTTTATGTACGAAAAAGTATCCTCATGATATTAAAAGTTTAGTTAGATAAAACATACAAGCTTTTAAGTATTTCCTAAGTGTGTTTGATGAATAGTTACATTACGTACATACAATAGCATTTTATAATCATACAACATTTTTAGCTATGTTATGATTCCTTGTATTCAGTACTTAATTCAATAAAACTATTTAACTTCTCAGATCTATTTCGATATCTATTAAAACTTCAAGATGAAGCTTCACCAATTTGTGTAGATGTATGGACATGGATACATTAAAAAAAACTAACCACAAAAAATTCGCGGAAGCTGACGTGAAACTATTTAATCCAGTCTATAATTTATGTATATTTGATGTTTCAGGGAACACCAGCAGAATATCTCCCTAAATTTTTAAAAATAGTTCTCTGAATTGTTTTTATTTGGTCATCTGAATATTTATGCTAGTTTTAAAATATTATCTCAGGGAGGCGGTACGCGACAATACATTATGATAATGTTTAGTAAATAGAAACTTTATATTGCTTTCAAATTAAGCCCTACGTCATAGCCATGTTCCAAATTGTTGTCTGAAAATTATAAAATGTAAATCAGAACACCTGGGCCACTGTTTGTATCGGTACATGTAAAGAAAGAAATTCCTTTTTAACAGAATCCTTTTCTTTGTAGCCAAAGGGTTCGTTAAAGTATTTTGAACCCCCAAAGAATATAGAAAGGGTATGTTAAAGGGCAAGGATTGTTGAAAAAAATTTTAATAACAAGGTGGGGGTGTGTGATGCCTCATTTTAAAAGTCTCTTGGCGCAGATCATGAAAACAAATTTTCAATTTATCTTGCTGTAAATTTACAGAGTGTTAAATCTAGCATTAATAAATATTTTATTGCAGCTTTATTAAATATCTTTTTAAACTCAAAATTTTCCTACAATAAGTCATAAGGTACCTTTACAAATAAGCAACTAAAATCGTACACTTCTAAAATATTTTCAAGATTAAAAAATTATTTTATCTTGTCAGGAAGTTGTCACGTTGCAAAATACTATCTCTAGCAATTAAAAGTTAGTTAAAATTACAATAAAAAGGTTGAACTCGTGAAATAATTTTCACTGCTTGTTAAAGGTAAAACAGGTGACAAGTATCGACAAGCCTACTGAATCAATGGTGTCACTACAGGAAGAAACGAGTTTTCAGTTGATTGCTAATTGCCTTGCGCTTCAGCTGCCAAGTTATCGCTTGAACAATCTCCAGTGTATATTTTCTCAACTATTTTGTGATATATTTTTAAGTTTCATTGTTCAAAACGGGTGATGAAGAAAATTACCTCGTAATTCATAATCATAATTTGAAATAATCACTTTTCAATATCGTCTCGTCAGGAAGTTGTCACGTTACAAACTACAATTTCTAACATTAAAAATTACAGTGAAAAGGTTAAACTCATTAAATACTTTTACTTCTTGTTAAAGGGATAACAAGCGAAAAGTATCGACAAGCCCACTGGAGCAGTGAAAACATCACAAAAGGAAAGAATTTTCAGTTCATTGCTATTACACGGCATTCCAGCTATCAGTATACCGCTTTACAACGTCACTTAAAATTTTCACTGAGCTATTTTTATAGATTTTTAATTTTCGTTCTATAAAATGAATAATAACGGAAAGTATCACTAATTAGTTTAAATGAATCACTTAATTACTAAAATTAATGTTAATGCTACAAGATTGTTGAGAAAGGTGTCAGTCAGCATATCTTTAGGATATAAGGCGTTGTTAATCTGGCAGGATATCACATTCCTCAGTGTCCTGTTTAAATCTTTACTCAAAAGTTTTTAATTTTTTTTACTATTGGTCATATAACAAACTATTATATTTTCACAGATAATACTAAAGGTATGTCAATTAATATTAATATCCTCTATAAGACTATATGTTACAATCACAATTCAAAATTTATTTAAATGTCATACATTTTATTGATAATGTTTCCAAACCATAATACGATATATTTCAACTAAAACAATGAACTTTTGACACATCGCTATGTTATAAAACTGTATTATTACTTTTCCGTTTCTGATTATATGCTTATTAAGTCTAATAATTACATGAGTATTATAATTTTCTGTACAAATTATGTAAAAGAAAAAAGTATATTTATTAAATTTCAATGAATTAGGAAAGTACTTTTTGATAATTTATATGTTAAATGGAACATTTACACGCTGGTCTACGCATACATTTTTCAAGAGTCAATATTTATGATATTGTTTGTGAAAGTAGTGTATATTATAGATAATAAGTAATTAAATTGAATTTTTTTAATATTTTTTCCTTAACCAATTAATAAGGCTGTAGTTTGAACTAAATATTTAAATATAACATTCATGTATACTACTATATAATTATAATGGTGTATGTATGTGTGATTTTGTTTTTGGTACTCAACTACAAAAATTCCAGAACAAACGTACTGAAATTTAACACCAAAAAACGCTGAAGAGTGAACAAAAAAAAAAGAAATCGAACCTTCGTGTTTATAAATATATAAAAACTAATATGTAATGTTTGATAATCATTGTCGTGAAAACGATTGTACTAAAATTTTGCCTGGATATTTGAATGACCCCTGGTTATATATTGCTCTATTTCTATTTCAAAACCCCGTCCAACTACGCCAATCTTGAAAACTTTTAATCTTGAAAAACTCCCATAACACTCCGTTGTCAATTATATTCATGTACTTTCAGCAGATTTGCACCTCTATTTACAGTCACTTGTCAAAGCTTCATAATATTTTTAATGCGAAAATGCTTGGTTTGTTTGTTTTTGCTTTCACGGTTTAATCATTCGACTGATTGTACTGACTTTTTACAGGACCATTCTTATGGTCTCTTATATTACATATGCTTATTCTTATTTTTAAAATATGTTTAAACTACGCCTCATTAGTTTGTAAAAAATCCCATTTTTTTTAAAATTGCGCAATAGTAATTGAAAGAGCGGGTTAAATATGATTAACTTATGTGTTTAAACAATAGACAATGTGATAATTACCCTTATTGCTAAGTTTAAGGCACAGTATTTTAAAAGTAATGCACCCTTAGTTGTAAAATTCATGCAATTCAACAGTATTAAACTGATATATTTCTTGTATCATTAATCTCATATCTGCTTAAACTATATATGTAAACAATACGAAATTGTATTAAATATGTTTAAGAAATACTTTTTTCATAATGACAATTCATATGTAAATACCAAAAATAGATTTGAAAAATGTATTGTTTATTTTATAAACATGCCAGGGAATGTTTACTTTTAACATATATAATTACATAAAATAACACGTATAATTTGTACTTTAGAAAAACAGAGTTTAGTCGGCTAACAATAACTTGTACCGTTTATAGAAGCTGGGTTGCACACAAATTCCAAGCCAAATCAAAACTCTCTGGACCGTAGCTTATTACCATGGCAGTGATGAGACATATGCATGTGTGGAGTTTACTACGGTAGATTGGTTATGCTTAGCCATTATACACACCGGATGGGTATTCTGCGAACTCGATGATTTTGGTATTTTCGTCTATCACGTTTATTTTTAAATTCTGGCAAGTAACAACTATTCGCCACTTAATTTTATTTCTAAAAACTGGAACACCATTAGAATATTTTTTTGATATAATATAAGTGATATTCACCACTCTAAGAGATGATCCACTCTATTGTTCTAGTTTTTAAGGAAAGATTTGGCTGAGAGCGAATACCTTAGGTAAACCTGAATATTTTAGATTATTCTCGAGCATTCTATTGATATTTTAATGAATAACTCCAACGATTACAGAAATAACTCAACAATTTGTAGCCCAAGTGGAGACACCTTAGGTCTATAAGGAAACTCAAGTTGAAGAGTTTCAGTTTAACACACTTAAATGTAATAAAATAATGCCATTTTCTGTAGTTTACTAATACACCTATAAATAAAAACTTAGATATTGAATATTTCGTGACATTTTTAACCCTTTCCGGGCCAGGCGGCAATATATTGCCGCCACAGATCGTGTCTGAAAAGTGCCAGGCGGCAATATATTGCCGCCTTGATATTCGTCGTTTTCTTAAATAAATACGACGTCAAAATGATTTAAAGTTTTATGTTTTTTTTATTCCCTGGTATATTTGTAGATAATTAATATGAATATCATTTTTATTTTGGAGGTCTATGCATTTTTATTTCGTAATTGTCACGTGACATTATCAGCTGACTCGATCTATTGTTGTTAAATCTTTATGCTTTAGTGTAATCGTACTATTGTTATGCTGGATTCTCCTTTATTATTTTATTTTTGTGGTTGTAAATATTAGTAGTGTTAGTAGTTTACGTGCTTAGCTATTGTGTTGTAGTAGTTACAATGACTGACAATTTTGCGATTTCACAGGAGTAAAATTGTAAGTGGCATATTTGTAAATAGAAAAAGTGTAAATAAATTTCAAATTAAATTGTGTAATTATTTCTTGGTAAATAGTGTTTTTAACTGTATTGAAACTGTTTATGGATGCTACAATCATCTGTTTACCGGTACATCCATAATGTGAATATTTATTTTTAAGTTTCTTGCAGTGTAAGAGTCAGTTGCTTTATCACTTGTTGCGAAGTACAATTATGCGTATTTATACAAAATGTGTCATAAAAAATTTATTTTATCAGAGAAATAACACAAAATTTTGTATGGTTGTTCCTTTCTAAATGTACAATATAATAAAATAGCTTCCACATTAAAATTATTTTTCCTTTTTTAGTTATTTACAAAAAAAAATAAAAAAAATAAAAAAAATTTATGTAATCTATTAAAACACTATTTTTTTAAATTTAAAATTACTTAAAAACTAGATCTATATATTTTTTGTTGATAGTATATATCTATACGAGTAATTTGGTGCAAACTTTTAGGTAATTCTCTAATTGTTATGAAAAGTTATAAATTTTAATCTTAGAGACTGCAAAATCGCCAATTTTAGCCTGGCACTTTTGACTAAGTCACAGGGGATATGATATGTGAAAAAATTTTGCAACATCTCATATTTGGTCCTGGCCCTGAAAGGGTTAAACTCCGTCTAACTTAAACATGACGAATAACAAAAAATATATCCTATTAACCTGTTTTTAATTTATCAAAATATTTTACTTATTGGAAGCTACCCACAGCTTCGAACGTAATTTCCTAGGATATGCATGTGTCTGAGCTCATCTTATTCGAGTGAATCGTACTTCAGACGCCAATTTTTAGTTTGCCTTGTTGCCACGATCAAAGAAATCTGCCAAAAAGTGCATATTTAAAGCTACTTTACTCCGGTCTTAATGGTTTTTTTCCATAGTTGATTTTGGCGATCAATAAAACATACACACATATGTCTGAAAAACCTACCTCTGTCAAAAGAAAACTATAATGGATTCTATAACAGTATATTATTTATACTGAAAGTTAGTTAGGAACTTTTACTTTCATATCTACATTTAAGAAATCACAAAGTTAACAAAAATGGTGATGAAAATACCTAAATATATGGTTGCTCTGTCATAATACAATTTTTTACAAATACATGTTTACCGCTTTAAACAGGCTCTTTGAATTATTATTTCACAACTTTAAAGACCAAAATGAAATGTTCTATTTTTATAGACTATTGGAGAGTACCCTGAAGGAATGTTTTATTTAGGAATATTTTTTTAAAATTTAGGAATACCTATACTTACTGATATAAGTATAGATTCTTATGGTAACTATACTTATATCAGGATCAATAAGAATCTTCATAAAAATTTCAGTGCAATCGATTAATTAATTTAAGCATAAAATCAAAACAAATACAAACGTTACTTTCGTATTAAAAATATTATTAGAATTTTACAGGTAACTGTAATCACAGGTATTATCTACTGGTTAAGTATATAAATATAATGGACAATGGAATGTTATGGGAGTTTTCAAGATCAGTATTGGCGTAGCTGGGACGGGGTTTTGAAATATAAATAGGGCAATATGTAACCAGACCCATAACAATATCATATGTAAAATTTCAATACAGTCGTTACAAAAGTTTTTACGAGATTGATTAACAAACAAATACTAGACACCATTATATTTTATACGATAAGATACAAGAATGTTCGATTTTATTTTTTTTTCACTCTTGAACTTTATTTAGTAATTATGAAAACAATGAAGAAAACATAATGACAACAACAACTCAATCACTTATTGCGAATAATGGATACTTCTCTCACAAACAAAATCATCAGTCTTTTCTCTTGAGAACTTCTGTATAGAGCTTCAATGTAAATATACAATTTCAACATATAACATAATAAAAAGTACTTTCTTATTACGTTGAAATTTAAAATAAATACTTATTTATTTTTATTTACATCAAATTCACATTCCCTGTAAAAAAATTATTATCCCTCTAAACTATCTTGAATTATGTTTTTAATACAGGTTATATTTAATACTGGTTTCTAATTGTATAATTCTTTATGACAATTACAGTACAATATGATTTTATTTATCAGATTTTGATAAGCATAATTAGTCAGACACGGAAGAAAAATAATGAAGACAACAATTTTATAACATTGAGTTGTGTTTACATTCTTTTGTGTTATTTCACATATATGATTAGGAATGATTAAGAAAAGTTATGGGATTTAATAAAATTTTAGTTTTAAATTTAGTAAGCATTCTCTTAGAAGATTTGAATATTAATTTACATAGGTGTAGCATTGTTTGTAAGGGAAATCCTAGCAGCTGAAGCGAAAGGTAAGAGCAAATCAACTGAAAACTCGTTCCTTTATGTAGTGACAACATTGCTTCAGTGGGCTTGTCGATACTTTTCACCTGTTTTCTCTTTAACAAGCAGTAAAAGTATTTAACAAGTTCAGCCTTTTCATTGTAATTTTAATTAACTTTTAATTCATTGCCAGGTATTGTAATTTTGTAACGTGACAATTTCCTGACAAAACGATAATTAAAAGCAACCGTTTCTCGATACGACTTCCTCCTAATAAGGACCAACAACTTTTTGATATAAAAGTTCCTTATGAAAAATTGTAATTTTTGTTTACATAACAGGTTGTGTTTAATATTTTAATATTTTGTAGTGCAGTGCAATGGTTTATACAGTAGTAGTAATTATATTTAGTTTGATGTAAAAATTTTGACATTTTTAATGTAAATAATTTTTTAATCTTGAAATTTTTTGATATTTGCATTTTATTTGCTTTTTTAATGGTGTTTTTGTACATATTGTTTGCAACATTTGTAGTTATACATTCATAATTTTATAAATTTTTAAAATTTAAATAATGTAAATAGTATCCAAACATTAAAATTTTTTGACATCTAACTGTTGTTGGTTTTTGGAAGTTTACCAAATAAACAATTTTGTTAACATACTGAATTTCCTATGATTTTCCGCATAGCTACAAATAATGTATGAAAAAATTTATGATACATAGCTTTATAGATGTGGTACATTGAACATCAAACTTTCCGTAAATTAATTGCCTGGAATAATTAATTAATCACCTTTTTCACGAAAATTTTTGTTTAAATTATTTCTATGTTAATATATTTATACAAATTTTGAAGTGTATTCTTGGAGTTTTAATATATATTTAAAGAGATCTGAATAGGTAAATAATTTGTATATATTAAATTCTTAATATAAAGGATAATGACATAGGTAAAAGTGTTTTATATTTAATACTATTATGTTGATATATTGACCACATAATAATTTGTCTTCATAATAACGTAGAAAACAATTAAAGATCAAATTTTTGATCCAACTAAATAAAGATCTTGACACCTATGAAAACGAAAAATATTTCAAAATAGTATAAACAAAACTACAGATACATTTAAAATAATAAGTACTTACTTTAATAAAACCTCAACGTTAACCTCAAGAGAACAGAAATGTTTATAGAATACCTCATTTTTTTTAGATTAAAGGAACCTCTTAATTTCAGTTACTACAAAATTAAAGTTATGAGTACGACTGGTGATAAAAAATAAGTGCATTGACAAATAACTTGCTGTATATAAAAATCATAAAACGTTTAACCGCGAACTCGTAATTGTTACGATTCCAAAGCCACAAAAATTATAACCGTTTCAATTTTTCCTTTCTTTGCACACTATGAGAGTATTC
Source organism: Homalodisca vitripennis (assembly GCF_021130785.1). Classification (NCBI taxonomy): domain Eukaryota; kingdom Metazoa; phylum Arthropoda; class Insecta; order Hemiptera; family Cicadellidae; genus Homalodisca; species Homalodisca vitripennis. The sequence goes on from NW_025782048.1 coordinate 25,914, forward strand.
ATATTTAGTGTTTCCTAAGCCACGAAAAAGATCTTTAGCTTTTGTAGAGACTTATAAGAGACCTCTTTGAATTTATGAATTTAGAACTACTTAAGTGTGTTACCGGATGAAATAAGTCAAAGTGGAAACCTTATTCAGTGTACCTTAAAAATTAAATGTTTTTCCAGAAGAATCAAATAGGAAAATTTACTTTTTCCACACTACTGTATATGATGAATAGTTTTTCATTTGAAAAACTTAATATTTCGTTCAGTTAACTACTATTTTAAAATTGCAACATAAAAAAATAAATCTTCTGATTCGGACCAATAATTGCTTGAATTAGGTAAGCTGTTGCAGGTAGTTATCTTTCCAGAGGCTGGAGGTTTTCAATGCCAAAATATTCGGAGAAATACAAGATTCCAAAAGCTATTAAAGAATCACATCTTCAAGTCAAGGAACTTTTTTGACTGCGGATTATCAGAGACCGTAAAAAAACCTGATATACAGACTTCTAAAAGGTTGTACAAATTTTTCAAGTGTATAACGTAACAAAAGGTGTATAGAAAAATAACTTTACAATAATACTTATTCCGCTCAAACGAAACTATGAAGATTGCTGTTAGTATTGCATTTAAAATGTCCTAATAATTCTGCTACCCGTTTGTATTAAGAAGAACGTTACATTAAATATTCTTAAATTTAAAATTTCAATAATAAGAATAATATCAATCAATTCAAAATTTAGTCTGTAACTACTATTTGAAGAATTTTTAAAAAAAAAGAAGCAGAGTAAGCCCGAGACCATTCATTGCAAATGGAATTCAAAAGCAAGGCACCAGATGTAAATATCAACCTTGTTAAGGGAAAAAAAAAAAAAAACTAAAAAAAAAAACTAAGAGAGAGCAGTGACGTGGGTCTCTGATTTACACTAGTTAAATATATGAAACAGATTTCTTACGTAAAACTTAGTATAATTCCCACACTGAACTAATAAAATAAAACCATACAGCAAACAGAAATTAAAGACAATCAAGGGAATACAACATTTTGCATCAGGTTTATATGTATTTATGCCTTTGAAGAACATATTCACATCATCCAAAAAAAGCTCAGGTGGACTATCTGCAGAGTATAGAAAAAAATACTCTACAGTTTGGTTCGTGTTTAGAATTCTAAAGGGAATTAAGTTAATCACAAATATTACTAGCACGCCGGAAACGGTTTGCAAAGGTCTTTTGGTGTAGGAGACTGCTTGTACACATTATTTCGAAAACTGTTTGTCGTAAATTCAAAAGATTTAGTAATAATGATGATTTCAATAATTAATAAGACTAATTTCATGTATATAAAATAAAATATTAAGTTCTCAAACATATATTTTTGTTGGTTTCATGCATGTTTATAAATCTATAACCATTACATCCAATCATTTACAGATTGCTGAAAGATTGTTCTTTGAAAATATATAAAAAGATAATAGCTGCTTCACAAAGAAACCTATAATAATAGGAGTACAAAAGGATGCTTCATCTTTACAAAGATTCTAACGTGTTCTTCTTTTAAAAGGTAAGCAGCTCTAGATATTATTATTAGTATGGATAAGTAGTAAAGAATATAATTTTTATTTATATATTATTGTGTACTTTAATCACAATACTGAATAACAAGTTTTATTTAGTTTTTCAACTTAGACTAGTTTTAACTTTATTTACATGTTAAGGAAATACACACACAAAAACATATATATATTTACAATGTTATATAGGAATATATATACATATATATATATATATATTATATACCTAATATTGGTGTTATACCTATTAGGATTACTGTAAAGATTGTGTTAATGCTGGATGAAATTTTAAAATTTAATATTTCCATATTTTTTTTACATTATTTTTTATGCATTTTTTAACAAATATTTCCAAGCAGAATCTGTATGTTGAATTCTAAACACTCAGTGTAACTAATTTACATAAATATATAGACAAGGAAACATTGCAAAATAACCATACTAAAGTAAATTATAAGATTTGGAGATACCGATAATTTTTTTATTATATGGAGGGATTTTATACTTTGGCTTATTATATACTTGCCCATATGAAGAGTCTTATTATGAAAAATACAATCCAAATAAGGAATACAGAGGAAAAAGAGTTTTTACTGCTAGTGTTTTATATGCCATCTGCCAAAGTCTATATAACTAAAATGGTTTCTCCTTTTATAAAAAATGTGAATACGGAATTTGTTTAAAGTACTTTATCATATATTTGAGTCAAGGTCATACATAGTTGATTCTGGTTAGCCAATTCCAGAGCCCAATAAACAAACGTACCTAATTTATAGTATATATAATAACAACTAATAACATTATGTCCTCATGGATAAAAATCTTGCAATTTTCAATCAAGCAAATCAGGCAAGGAGTAAAACATTTATAAGTTATCCTTATAATACTAATTAACGTACATCACATGATATCACCATCAAGTCAGTAGTTGTCAGGTGACTTCGTAACATAGCTCTGCACCATCATTAGAGGCAAACTCAATTATTTGCTTGAGCTGTCCTTTTTGACGACAGTGCTGTTCAGATAATTTGAATGTTATGCACTGACGAGCCAAATATAGTGTACTTTAGAACAAGAAATAGGAGCTTTCATAAGTGTTCTATAGACTTACACATTCTTGCCAATCTACTTGTTATTGTTCTTGTAGTTTATGTAGTAAAAACGCTTTTATAATTTATTGCTATTATTTATTATTTATTATTTAAGTTAAAGGATAGACTTTTCATCTTGATCAGAATACAAGTTGGTATATTATTATTATTAGCTGAGCTTTAGCAAAGTCAACATAACGGGGAGAATTATTTTCAACTAAAGGTACTGAAAACATTTCATTTCTGTCCTTTCTGTATGTATATGTGAGTCTCCACAAGATTTATTAAACAAAATGAGCCATAGACTTGTAAAATTGCATGAAACTTCAATATATGGCTAACATTGAGTTTGATGACGTAGCATGTTACTCTATGGTATTGGTGAAACTTTGACAAATGTTTAAATGACGAAATATTGTCTTATGGGTGAACAACAACAAAAAGCACAAAATCACAGAATAAGCTAATTTATAAATAATCATATTACATTCATATGTTATACAAATATGGGACGAAGTAACACATGCAACCTAATAAAATAAGTTGGGTACCGGAAAATTTGCATGCAACATACTTAATCATTTTTGTGTAACACTACCTTTTTAATCATTAAGAAGTAGTATTGGGATAAATAGGTGTATGTGTATAAATGTACAATATAATTGAAATCGTGTAAAGTAAGGGCTCTGTGATGAAGAGGTAGCAAACTCACCCTGCATGTGAGAGATCCGGATTCGAGTCCTGGCAGAGCAAGTACTTTTTGTGATTCAATGTTTTTTATTATTATTAAAGTCGGCTCTAATTAAGAAACTGAAAATGAAACTTTACATCGTTTGACGTCAGATACACCTACAAATAGATGAAGTGGCAGTTTCATTGTCTCCTCAGGTGCACATATTGAGTGCACTACGATGATTATGATACGATCTCTAAACACGGTGGACCAACCGAGTTTTTTTAACACAGAACGTAGCTATTGTAGGAAAGGTTGACATTATTCGAATATTTCGTTTAGCTCCAGTTCACCTTCCTTTTATTGTAAAGTCTCTGACTTGACGCTGTCTCAGATTTCTGTTAACTGAAAAAATGCATGGATTTTCGACAAATCCAGCATAAATTGATTAAAAGATAGATTATTTAGATTTTTCTCTAAATATGATTAAAATGTGCAGAAATGTACGAAATTCAAAAAAATTAGATTAAATTACTAATTACATTGTTAAATAGTTTTGCATTTTGTGGTGATATTAAAAGAAATTCATGTACGAGAAATTTCGTATTTTTATTAAAATAACATTATCCTTCGCGATGGGTAACTGAAGTGGTTGTAAAACTTGTATTTTAACACGAGTTTATTTGGGACTCCGTACTGTTGGAACTGTAAAGCTCGTTGGTTTATTCACATGCAGTAATTAAACAACAAGCCAATTTGTAGCCAATTTAATACCTGTATGTATTATTAAAATACCAACCGAATTAAACTAAAATAATTAGTCCTACTTAAAGTGAAAGAAAGCTTACCAGTATGTTTATTAGCCTATATTTTCATAATTCATTTAGCGCTTATCTACGGATTGTATTTTAAATGTTGCTTATTGGTTCAACCCATCGTTATTAAAGAAAGATTTCAATACTCTCAAATGTAGCTACACTTTTTATCATATAACTATTCGCAGTCTTTACCAAATCAGTCAGAAGACTAGAAAGCTCGAGTTGTTTCTTGGTGTGAACGAAAGGTTTGTATCACAAAAAAGCAGACCAGAAGTCCATAAATCTTAATGAAGGAAGTAGAGTTTTAAATATTGAGTACCTAAGGTGGTAGTTTACAGTGCAGCAGATTTACCCAAGAAAACATGGAGAATGTGAACGGGAACGTACTGTGGTCACTTCCGTCACGTACTATAGATTTTCTGTGAAGTGTGTGTTAATTATTATACTTTAATACAATAATATTGTACATACTTTTAATATAGTTAATGTAGTTAATATTGTACGATCAGCAGATTTACCTAAGCTATGCTTTTGATTTTTCAAATGAATTGTCCAAATAAAAGGAAATAAAAGTAACGTGTCTATCTTATCATGTAAGCTTTCAAATAGCTAGACATGTAAAAATTTGAAAAAAATGAGTGAACGAAACTCTTTATTTGCCGAGTGGTCCCTATATGCTAAATACTTTTGGTATTGGGAGATTCTCTATATCTGATAACCTCTCAAGGCTGGAGGTATCTTAAACTTAGAGATTATATAGGCATTGAGTACAAACATTTTGACTCTCGAAAGTGGCCCAAAGGCCTTATCGTTAGAACGTAGAAACTGGCAGCTTCCAGAGGCTGAACATTACAAAGCCATAAACTTGCAGACGTTATGTCGGGAACATTCTTTTTACGTGTATTTATTTTATAAGGATAGTATATTATTTTTTGAAAATGTGTTTAGTCAAAACAGTTCTTACATAATCTAAGCTTATCTGTAGGATATTTAACACTATCGTAAAGATATTTGGAGACACAAATCTGAATAATAACCATCCATCATATTGATAAATCTGCCGATTAAATTTATTTTTAATAACCATATATAAAGAATTTTAATTTTTATAAATTTAAAATATTAATATCAAGGTCAGTATAAAGAATTGCAGTGTTTTATTTTCATGATATGTTTCACAAAATCAGTAATAAATATTGTAATGATTAGAACAAAAAGAGGTTGAAATTCCTGTTTTAAGTAAATATTACTTTCTTTCAATTAAATTAACATAACAAGAGAACTGTAAAACTCAGTACAAGCTTTAATATAAAACGTTAATTTTTAATTCATAGTTTGAATTAGTATTAATTTACATATTAGTTCGGGCAAAAAGGGAAAAAAGGAAGATGTTACTGTAACTATAATTTGTAAGGCTGATTACTGAATTGTTAGAAAGTTTATAAAAATTTTTTCATAGTCTTATTATACTATAATATGTGAGATAATATACTTTTTAAACTTCAACCCATTACTTTAGCTTTACTTAAACTTTAACATTAACACAAAACATGTACTCATGTAATCAAGTGCAAAGTTTTCGATTGAATATATTATCTTAGCTAAGTTTTTGGCGATATGTTGACAAGCCGTATTTATCACCACAACATTTGAAAAAAAGATGTCTAGAATAACAACGTGGAGATTATTATCGGTGATATATCTAGTAAAAAAGTCAGAGATTTCCGTTCGTACTTTAGGAACTATTACAAGGTAGGACAACTCAGTACTGCGTGTCACGTAACAGGATTCGATGATTTTGGTTCCAAACTTTGCAATCTAAAGAGCATTTTGCGATCCTGAAGATATAAAGACGTACTGCAATCATACAGACCATCTTACACCTCCTATAGTAGACAGAAGAGAAAATGTGTCAGCCTAGTGAGCTGATTAATTAATCATTAGCCTTTAATGACGCTCAGCCACATTCTGGATTTGGAAATGCTCCAATAAAGAACTTTTCTAATCTATGTACAAATGAAGTACTGTACATACACAAGAATGATAAAACCTAACGTCCAAGAGAAAAATGTTTTTCTAGATGTCAACCCAGCGAACGCATCATATTTTTTTTCATAAAATTAAGTTTCATAGCCGTGTTTAAATAATAAATATTCAAGTGAGCTACTTTGGAGGATGCAATTGAAAGATAATCTTTTCACTACAATTCAAGGTTGACTTTGCAAACTTTATACTAATTTTTATTTTCCTCATAAATTAAAGTTAATTGTTAAAATCTCAAATAATTGGATTAAATATTGTTTACAAATGTATTTATTATTTTATTTTCATCAAGGTCACTCATAAGTATTCTTTAACGCTCAGCCAAATTCATAGTATTGACCATCACCATCATTGAACTTGTATAGTATAAATGATGCTTCACGTAAAATTTACAGTTTAGAAGTAAGTTTGTATTCTAGTGATCGTGCATAAATGAAGACTGATAGTCCGAGAACAATAAGACATTAATAAAAATATATTTTCCATAACAATACAAGTTATTGGCTTCTCTAAAGCTTACGTTTATGATATTTTATATAATTGTACTTAAAAAAAGCGAAAATTTTCATATGACTAATAATAACTTGTGAGTTTTATTGTGTCATGATATAATGCTTCAGATCCGAAATTTCCCACGATACCAGTGGCAGTTTTAAATGTCACGTTCTTTTTTAATTGTTAGATTTTAATTCTGTGTGGTAAAGTTTATTAAGGAAGTGTTTATTTATTAACGAGTGCGTGTTGTTTATACAATTTCACTGTCATGATTTCTCAGAGAATTTATCATTTTCTCTTTACAGCATAATTAGAATAATAATATATCACCAATTTATTTTTATTAATCAATAGACACTTGATTTTGACATTATTACACATTTAAATTTGTTCTTACAAGCATTCAGACATTTACATTAATTTAAAACTATTTATCGTTTAATAAAAATAACTTACTTAAATAATCCTTCAGAACGTATTTGAAACAGTCAAACATTAAAATTATGTCAGGGACTTATGTGGAAATTAATACAGTATATAACGGAAAATGTTTCATATATTTTTGGGTGTTCACTGCACTCACTCTTTGATTTTGTAATGAGTTAAAAATTAAGTATTTTTTCTCTTCTAAACTATTCTTATGGCTGAATCTCATAGACTAAAAGCGATAGTCAATTTGTAACCATACAATAACATGTTAAACATACAAACTGAGTGTTCATGACATTAGCGGATATTGGATGGGTTATTTACATGAAACGATAGTTATTAATAAATTTATATTATTCCTGATTTGCACGCTTAAAAATAACCGTTAGGCACATACATACACACAAACAGACGCACACGCAAAAGCTATATGTAAGAGCATATATGTGTAAGATACAAAGTTGATCTGTGAATAAGTTTTGAAATAATGATTTAAGTAATTTTTTATTATACCAAATCGACCTCCGCAAAAAATAGTTGGTGCGATCAACTATTTAGTTTCTTTCTCCTTGTTAAGTCAAGAAATAAATTAAAAAGGCAAGTTGTAAGATTATGCAAAGCAAATTTATTCCAGGATCAAAAGCAAAAACAAAAATAGGAAAAGATTTGTGTTCTAAAGAAAACTCTGCAACGTTTGAAAATATGGGGATATCCCTTAACCGTTCCAATTCTAACCCTGGTGATATGTAAAGTTGTTGTTTATGGTCCTTATAGTGGGATAATGTGGCGTGAATGTGTGAATATTCTGTTATCTTGTACCGTTTTTATAGCACATATTTTAAATTTATTATGGAGCTAATACTTTATAAATTAAACAACTTTTCGGAAATACTTGGTTTATTCCGAAATTCAAGTTTACCAAAAAAAAATTAACAAAGTTTAACAAAACTTTTGATTCGATTTTCTTCAAAACTTCACACAATCGAACAAATCTAATTAAGAGTCTGATTAAAAATGAATTAAAATTAAAATGAAACTAAAAAATTTATACTTCTCAAAAAATGGTTTAAATTAACAGAAATAAAATAAAAAGTTCTCTTCTCAAAATACTCAAAATCAATATAACACAAAACTTGATATTAACTTTATGACCAAAAAATGTAATTAATTCTCAGACTCTGAAAGATGGGAAACTTTAGAAATTTTAATTTACAACAGTATAAAAAATCAAAGATATTAACTAAACGCTGGTACGGGACTTACTACTTTGAAGATTAACGGAGGCTGATAGGGATTTAATACGCCACTGAAGAAAAATTAAAAACTTGAATTAAATTTTACACGCGATAAAAAAATGGAATTACTCTAAATCCCACACTATAGGGTTAGAGGAAGAGCTGCGATTCTCAACAGGACCTTGTCGTCGTGGCTTCAAGACTCGAAACTGAATCCTCCAGCGAGCCGGGAGGAACGCATCACCCGATACGCTCACTGACCGATTCAGCTGATTGCCGGTCCAACTGAACAAACAAAAGTCCCCGCACCGCGTCTAGTTTAATAAGAGCCTACTTCCTACCGCGATTCAGCATTAAATGAATTTGAACTATGGTACATATTTTCCCTAGCCCGAAGCTGCAATCACGGTAGGAACCTAAACCTTTAAACACTCATCCCGGACTAAGTACAATAATATCCCTCCACATGCCACACTTTTTAAATAACAATTATTTTGTACTTATCACTACGTGGAGGCTGTGATGTGTTAGTCCGAGGGGTGATTGTGGTAGAAGGTGTCCGACGTCCAGTGTGGGTCCCCAGGTAGCCATCGCAGAGGGATGTGGTAGGTGAGGAGTAGAGGCAGGTAGCTTCTCCAATGATTGTACGGCCGGTGCAGTGCGGCGGCCTCGTTGATCTCGTGGTTGGCTGGCTCTGGTTCGCTAATAGCACTGCTACCTGCTCCTCCAATCTAATAACAAATTTCAGCCAGCGAGGCATTGAGCGCTCTTGGAGGACATTCCTTTTTACAACAAAATATTCCCTCCGTATAATTGTATGGCTGTCAGTCTTTCACGGTGTTCTTATTGTACGCCTGCGCCAGTGTCACGAATGTAAACCATTACCCAGATGTTGTTAATTACAATACAAATCAATTTACAGGGATTACAATGGCACAATAATCAATTGTTTACAACACAATAAACCTCATATAGTGATAAAAAAACAATATTACCCTGTCCTTCTACATTTGAAGGAACAGGGAAGAAATATCACTATTAATACAACTCATTGTATACCAAAAAATATTACCCTGTCCTTCTCTATTGGAAGGAACAGGGGACAACAACACCACAACATTACCAAAATCACCCTGTCCTTCTACATTTGAAGGAACAGGGAAGAAATATATCTCATGATATATCACAATACATCAGAATACATCTGTGTATTTACTTTATCCACCATTAATGCCATTCATTGTCCCTGAAAATTACATGGTTTACAACAACACTTCTATTACAACACTTACACTGGCAATTTTATATTATGACTTCTCATCTTAGCCATACAATGTGCTGAAATAAAAAACGTCGTCACATCACCCTTTTATATTCCATTATTTATTTTTTACTATTATAATAAGCTACTGGACTCTCATACTTAACTTGTTTTGTGTTTTGGGCCAAATTAATACATAATTATATAATCAATTCTTGAAGTTAATTTGAAAAAAAATTATATTGCCATTTTATTGTTTTTAGACCCATCTTCAATTCCTTTTCAACAATATAATTTTCCTAAAAATAAAACATACTGACTCTTTTGCCCCGGGCTAATGGTTTATTGAGTTCTCAAATTTCACATTTCGAATTTAAATTTAAATTTAGAAATATTCACCTTTGAGAAAAACAACCTATCTTTATTTAAAAAAAAACACACATTTAACCAGGATCGATATTTCATTATTATCTCCGATAAGCATTTATATCAGTGAGTTCAATCATATTGCCCAGTCCTTTCTTTACTATCGAGTCATAAATACTTTCACTTATCAGGCTCACTTTGTTTTCACTTATCAGGGTTCACTTCGGCTTTCACTTATCAGCTTCAGTTGTAATAAAACTTTATGATACGGACTCTTACAAACTAATACTTTTACAACGGGCAGGGCTTGGGCACATCCGGACCTTTTTTATGTTTACACAGGAAGCGCTCACAATACTCCTATCTCCTGCCCTCAATGTTCTTGACCCTTTCTACAATAACTATAATTATTTTATTTTATTGTTTACCCCCCTTTCAGATTACAAGCACTGTCCCTAATATTAAATTTCAAAGTGTACCTTCACATTTTCCTAAGATTATGGACGGTGTCGCTATTTAAAGCATTTCCGTCCCTAAAATTTATTTCAAATATTAATTCCTTTTTTGAGCAAACAGAATCTACATGCGCTAGCTCCATTTTTATTTTAAAATAATTTTCTTAAAATAAATCAAATATTCCAAACTCACAATATTATTCTAAGTCCTCAGTCTTACACACTACACAAAATTATCCAGGTTTATACACAATGTTCAAGTTCATACAAGTCTTATACAAGTCTTATACAAGTTACACACACTTACAGGTATCAGACAAGTTTATGCAAGTTTACAAGTTCTTTCCTGTAAATAACCTGTTGTACAAGTTTATGCTCAAAAAGAAATAGCAGAGTGGCGCAAATTATGTACCGTTTTTATAGCACATATTTTAAATTTATATGGAGCTAATACTTTATAAATTAAACAACTTTTCGGAAATACTTGGTTTATTCCGAAATTCAAGTTTACCAAAAAAAATTAACAAAGTTTACAAACTTTTGATTCGATTTTCTTCAAAACTTCACACAATCGAACAAATCTAATTAAGAGTCTGATTAAAAATGAATTAAAATTAAAATGAAACTAAAAAATTTATACTTCTCAAAAAATGGTTTAAATTAACAGAATAAAATAAAAGTTCTCTTCTCAAAATACTCAAAATCAATATAACACAAAACTTGATATTAACTTTATGACCAAAAAAATGTAATTAATTAATTCTCAGACTCTGAAAGATGGGAAACTTTAGAAATTTTAATTACAACAGTATAAAAAAATCAAAGATATTAAACTAAACGCTGGTACGGGACTTACTACTTTGAAGATTACGGAGGCTGATAGGGATTTAATACGCACTGAAGAAAAATTAAAAAAACTTGAATTAAATTTACACGCGATAAAAAAATGGAATTACTCTAAATCCCACACTATAGGGTTAGAGGAAGAGCTGCGATTCTCAACAGGACCTTGTCGTCGTGGCTTCAAGACTCGAACTGAATCCTCCAGCGAGCCGGGAGGAAACGCATCACCCGATACGTCACTGACCGATCAGCTGATTGCCGGTCCAACTGAACAAACAAAGTCCCCGCACCGCGTCTAGTTAATAAGAGCCTACTTCCTACCGCGATTCAGCATAAATGAATTTGAACTATGGTACATATTTTCCCTAGCCCGAAGCTGCAATCACGGTAGGAACCTAAACCTTTAAACACTCATCCCGGACTAAGTACAATAATATCCCTCCACATGCACACTTTTAAATTAACAATTATTTTGTATACTTATCACTACGTGGAGGCTGTGATGTGTAGTCCGAGGGGTGATGTGGTGTAGAAGGTGTCCCGACGTCCAGTGTGGGTCCCCAGGTAGCCATCGCAGAGGGATGTGGTAGGTGAGGAGTAGAGGCAGGTAGCTTCTCCAATGATTGTACGGCCGGTGCAGTGCGGCGGCCTCGTTGATCTCGTGGTTGGCTGGCTCTGGTTCGCTAATAGCACTGCTACCTGCTCCTCCAATCTAATAACAATTTCAGCCAGCGAGGCGGCATTGAGCTCTTGGAGGACATTCCTTTTTACAAAATATTCCCTCCGTATAATTTGTATGGCTGTCAGTCTTTCACGGTGTTCTTATTGTACGCCTGCGCCAGTGTCACGAATGTAAACCATTACCAGATGTTGTTAATTACAATACAATCAATTTACAGGGATTACAATGGCACAATAATCAATTGTTTACACACAATAAACTCTCATATAGTGATAAAAAACAATATTACCCTGTCCTTCTACATTTGAAGGAACAGGGAAAGAAATATCCACTATTAATACAACTCATTGTATACCAAAAAAATATTACCCTGTCCATTCTCTATTGGAAGGAAACAGGGGACAACAACCACCACAACATTACCAAAATCACCCTGTCCTTCTACATTTGAAGGAAACAGGGGAAGAAATATATCTCATGATATATCACAATACATCAGAATACATCTGTGTATTTACTTTATCCACCATTTAATGCCATTCATTGTCCCTGAAAATTACATGGTTTACAACAACACTTCTATTACACACTTACACTGGCATTTTATATTATGACTTCTCATCTTAGCCATACAATGTGCTGAAATAAAAAACGTCGTCACATCACCCTTTTATATTCCATTATTTATTTTTACTATTATAAATAAGCTACTGGACTCTCATACTTAACTTGTTTTGTTGTTTTGGGCCAAATTAATACATAATTATATAATCAATTCTTGAAGTTAATTTGAAAAAAAATTATATTGTCATTTTTATTGTTTTTAGACCCATCTTCAATTCCTTTTCAACAATATAATTTTCCTAAAAATAAAACATACTGACCTTTGCCCCGGGCTAATGTTTATTGAGTTCTCAAATTTCACATTTCCGAATTTAAATTTAAATTTAGAAATATTCACCTTTGAGAAAAACAACCTATCTTTATTTAAAAAAAAACACACATTTAACCAGGATCGATATTTCACTTATTATCTCCGATAAGCATTTATATCAGTGAGTTTCAATCATATTGCCCAGTCCTTTCTTTACTATCGAGTCATAAATACTTTCACTTATCAGGCTCACTTTGTTTTCACTTATCAGGGTTCACTTCGCTTTCACTTATCAGCTTCAGTTGTAATAAAACTTTATGATACGGACTCTTACAAACTAATACTACTTTTACAACGGGCAGGGGCTTGGGCACATCCGGACCTTTTTATGTTTACACAGGAAGCGCTCACAATACTCCTATTCTCCTGCCCTCAATGTTCTTGACCCTTTCTACAATAACTATAATTATTTTTATTTATTGTTTAACCCTTTCAGATTACAAGCACTGTCCCTAATATTAAATTTCAAAGTGTACCTTTCACATTTTCCTAAGATTATGGACGGTGTCGTATTTAAAAGCATTTCCGTCCCTAAAATTTATTTCAAATATTAATTCCTTTTTGAGCAACAGATCTACATGCGCTAGCTCCATTTTTTATTTTAAAATAATTTTCTTAAAATAAAATCAAATATTCCAAACTCACAATATTATTCTAAGTCCTCAGTCTTACAACACTACACAAAAATTATCCAGGTTTATACACAATGTTCAAGTTCATACAAGTCTTATACAAGTACTTATACAAGTTACACACACTTACAGGTATCAGACAAGTTTATGCAAGTTTACAAGTTCTTTCCTGTAAATAACCTGTTGTACAAGTTTATGCTCAAAAAGAAATAGCAGAGTGGCGCAAATTATGTACCGTTTTTTATAGCACATATTTTAAATTTATATGGAGCTAATACTTTATAAATTAAACAACTTTTCGGAAAATACTTGGTTTATTCCGAAATTCAAGTTTACCAAAAAAAATTAACAAAGTTTACAAACTTTTGATTCGATTTTCTTCAAAACTTCACACAATCGAACAAATCTAATTAAGAGTCTGATTAAAAATGAATTAAAATTTAAAATGAAACTAAAAAATTTATACTTCTCAAAAAAATGGTTTAAATTAACAGAATAAAAATAAAAGTTCTCTTCTCAAAATACTCAAAATCAAATATACACACAAAACTTGATATTAACTTTATGACCAAAAAATGTAATTAATTCTCAGACTCTGAAAGATGGGAAACTTTAGAAATTTTAATTACAACAGTATATAAAAAATCAAAGATATTAACTAAACGCTGGTACGGGACTTACTACTTTGAAGATTACGGAGGCTGATAGGGATTTAATACGCACTGAAGAAAAATTAAAAACTTGAATTAAATTTACACGCGATAAAAAAATGGAAATTACTCTAAATCCCACACTATAGGGTTAGAGGAAGAGCTGCGATTCTCAACAGGGCCTTGTTCGTCGTGGCTTCAAGACTCGAACTGAATCCTCCAGCGAGCCGGGAGGAAACGCATCACCCGATACGTCACTGACCGATCAGCTGATTGCCGGTCCAACTGAACAAACAAAGTCCCCCGCACCGCGTCTAGTTAATAAGAGCCTACTTCCTACCGCGATTCAGCATAAGATGAATTTGAACTAGGTACATATTTTCCCTAGCCCGAAGCTGCAATCACGGTAGGAACCTAAACCTTTAAACACTCATCCCGGACTAAGTACAATAATATCCCTCCACATGCACACTTTTAAATAACAATTCTTTTGTACTTATCACTACGTGGAGGCTGTGATGTGTTAGTCCGAGGGGTGATTGTGGGTTAGAAGGTGTCCGACGTCTGTGTGGGACCCCAGGTAGCCATCGCAGAGGGATGTGGTAGGTGAGGAGTAGAGGCAGGTAGCTTCTCCAATGATTGTACGGCCGGTGCAGTGCGGCGGCCTCGTTGATCTCGTGGTTGGCTGGCTTCTGGTTCGCTAATAGCACTGCTATCCTGCTCTCCAATCTAATAAAATTTTTAGCCCGCGA